>NC_088715.1:25576762-25731762 GCF_963576615.1 Watersipora subatra
CATGGCAGAATATACTTAATCTGTGAAATGAGCAACAATAAAATTTGTTTTCAAAAGTTTTCTTAGTGATTGTGCTAAAATTATAAGGGCTCATCCCTGGGTGGGCTTGAACCACCAACCTTTCGGTTAACAGCCGAACGCGCTAACCGATTGCACCACAGAGACAAGATATCAGACTATTTAATCTGTGAAACGAGCATGACAACAAATCATTTGCTGGTTTTTAATACTATTTCTTTTAAAATTAAAAACAATCATCAATGGCGGAAATTCAACTACCAACTGTTCGGTTAGCAAACGATCGTGCTACCGACATGCGCCAAAAAGACGAGATGTCAGAATATATTTATTCTGTGAAATGAGCAATACTAAAATTTATTTTCAAGAGTTATCATAGTGACTGTGCCAAAATTATAAAGGCTCATCCCTGGGTGGGCTTGAACCACCAACCTTTCAGTTAACAGCCGAACGCACTATCCGATTGCGCCACAGAGACAAGATATCAGACTTTTTAATCTGTGAAACGAGCATGACAACAAATCATTTGCTGGTATTTAATACTATTTCCATTAAAATTAAAAACAATCGTCAATGCCAGAAGTTCAACCACCAACTGTTCGGTTACCAAACGATCGTGCTACCGACATGTGCCAAAAAGACTGTCAGAATATATTTAATCGTTGAAACGAGCAATGCTAAAAATTACTTTCAAGACTTACAATAGTGCATGTACGAAAATTATAAGGACTCGTCCCTGGGTGGGCTTGAACCACCAATCTTTCGGTTAACAGCCGAACGCGCTAACTGATTGCACCACAGAGACAAGATATCAGACTATTTAATCTGTGAACCGAGCGTGACAACAAATCATTTGCTGGTTTTTAATACTATTTCTATTAAAATTAAAAACAATCGTCAATGGCAGAAATTCAACTACCAACTGTTCGGTTAGCAAACGATCGTGCTACCGACAAGCGCCAAAAAATCGAGATGTCACAATATATTTAATCTGTGAAATGAGCAATACTAAAATTTATTTTCAAGACTTACAATAGTGCATGTACGAAAATTATAAGGACTCGTCCCTGGGTGGGCTTGAACCACCAATCTTTCGGTTAACAGCCGAACGCGCTAACTGATTGCACCACAGAGACAAGATATCAGACTTTTTAATCTGTGAAACGAGCATGACAACAAATCATTTGCTGGTATTTAATACTATTTCCATTAAAATTAAAAACAATCGTCAATGCCAGAAGTTCAACCACCAACTGTTCGGTTACCAAACGATCGTGCTACCGACATGTGCCAAAAAGACTGTCAGAATATATTTAATCGTTGAAACGAGCAATGCTAAAAATTACTTTCAAGACTTACAATAGTGCATGTACGAAAATTATAAGGACTCGTCCCTGGGTGGGCTTGAACCACCAATCTTTCGGTTAACAGCCGAACGCGCTAACTGATTGCACCACAGAGACAAGATATCAGACTATTTAATCTGTGAACCGAGCGTGACAACAAATCATTTGCTGGTTTTTAATACTATTTCTATTAAAATTAAAAACAATCGTCAATAGCAGAAATTCAACTACCAGCTGTTCGATTAGCAAACGATCGTGCTACCGACATGCGCCAAAAAGACGAGATGTCAGAATATATTTAATCGCTGAAACGAGCAACGCTAAAAATTATTTTCAAGACTTACAATAGTGCATGTACCAAAATTATAAGGACTCGTCCCTGGGTGGGCTTGAACCACCAACCTTTCGATTAACAGCCGAACGCACTAACCGATTGGACCACAGAGACAAGATATCCGACTATTTAATCTGTGAAACGAGCATGACAACAAGACATTTGCTGGTTTTAAATACTATTTCTATTAAAATTAAAAACAATCATCGATTCCAGAATTTCATCCACCAACTGTTCGGTCACCAACCGAACGTGCTACCGCCATGCACCCCAAAGATAACATGGCAGAATACCTAATCTGTTAAACGAGCATGACAAAGTTTTAATTTCAAGAGTTATAATACTGAGTGTGCCAAAATTATTAGGGCTCGTCACTGGGTGTGCTTGAACCACCAACTTTTCGATTAACAGCCGAATGCATTAACCGATTTAGTGACAGAGACATCATATCAGACGATTGAATCTGTGAAACGAGCATGACAACAAATCATGTGCTGGTTTTTAATACTGCTTCTATTAAAATTAAAAACAATCGTCAATGGCGGAAATTCAACTACCAACTGTTCGGTTAACAAACGATCGTGCTACCGACATGCGCCAAAAAGACGAGATGTCAGAATATATTTATTCTGTGAAATGAGCAACAATAAAATTTATTTTCAAGAGTAATCATAGTGACTGTGCCAAAATTATAAGGGCTCATCCCTGGGTGGGCTTGAACCACCAACCTTTCGGTTAACAGCCGAACGCGCTAACCGATTGCGCCACAGAGACAAGATATCAAACTATTTAATCTGTGAAACGAGCATGACAACAAATCATTTGCTGGTTTTTAATACTATTTCTTTTAAAATTAAAAACAATCATCAATGGCGGAAATTCAACTACCAACTGTTCGGTTAGCAAACGATCGTGCTACCGACATGCGCCAAAAAGACGAGATGTCAGAATATATTTATTCTGTGAAATGAGCAATACTAAAATTTATTTTCAAGAGTTATCATAGTGACTGTGCCAAAATTATAAGGGCTCATCCCTGGGTGGGCTTGAACCACCAACCTTTCAGTTAACAGCCGAACGCGCTAACCGATTGCGCCACAGAGACAAGATATCTGAGTTTTTAATCTGTGAAACGAGCATGACAACAAATCATTTGCTGGTATTTAATACTATTTCCATTAAAATTAAAAACAATCGTCAATGCCAGAAGTTCAACCACCAACTGTTCGGTTACCAAACGATCGTGCTACCGACATGTGCCAAAAAGACTGTCAGAATATATTTAATCGTTGAAACGAGCAATGCTAAAAATTATTTTCAAGACTTACAATAGTGCATGTACGAAAATTATAAGGACTCGTCCCTGGGTGGGCTTGAACCACCAATCTTTCGGTTAACAGCCGAACGCACTAACCGATTGCGCCACAGAGACAAGATATCAGACTATTTAATCTGTGAAACGAGCATGACAACAAATCATTTGCTGGTTTTTAATACTATTTCTATTAAAATTAAAAACAATCGTCAATGCCAGAAGTTCAACTACCAACTGTTCGGTTACCAAACGATCGTGCTACCGACATGTGCCAAAAAGACTGTCAGAATATATTTAATCGTGTAAACGAGCAATGCTAAAAATTATTTTCAAGACTTACAATAGTGCATGTACGAAAATTATAAGGACTCGTCCCTGGGTGGGCTTGAACCACCAATATTTCGGTTAACAGCCGAACGCGCTAACCGATTGCACCACAGAGACAAGATATCAGACTATTTAATCTGTGAAACGAGCGTGACAACAAATCATTTGCTGGTTTTTAATACTATTTCTATTAAAATTAAAAACAATCGTCAATGGCAGAAATTCAACTACCAACTGTTCGGTTAGCAAACGATCGTGCTACCGACAAGCGCCAAAAAAACGAGATGTCAGAATATATTTAATCTGTGAAATGAGCAATACTAGAAATTATTTTCAAGAGTTATCATAGTGACTGTGCCAAAATTATAAGTGCTCGTCCCTGGGTGGGCTTGAACCACCAACCTTTCGGTTAATAGCCGAACGCGCTAACCGATTGCGCCACAGAGACAAGATATCAGACTATTTAGTCTGTGAAACGAGCATGACAACAAAGCATTTGCTGCTTTTTTAATACTGCTTCTATTAAAATTAAAAACAATTGTCAATGCCAGAAGTTCAACCACCAACTGTTCGGTTACCAAACGATCGTGCTACCGACATGTGCCAAAAAGACGAAATGTCAGAATATATTTAATCGCTGAAACGAGCAACGTTAAAAATTATTTTCAAGACTTACAATAGTGCATGTACCAAAATTATAAGGACTCATCCCTGGGTGGGCTTGAACCACCAACCTTTCGATTAACAGCCGAACGCACTAACCGATTGCACCACAGAGACAAGATATCAGACTATTTAATCTGTGAAACGAGCATGACAACAAGACATTTGCTGGTTTTTAATACTATTTCCATTAAAATTGAAAACAATCGTCATTGCCAGAAGTTCAACCACCAACTGTTCGGTTACCAAACGATCGTGCTACCGACATGTGCCAAAAAGACGACATGTCAGAATATATTTAATCGTTGAAACGAGCAATGCTAAAAATTATTTTCAAGACTTACAATAGTGCATGTACCAAAATTATAAGGACTCGTCCCTGGGTGGGCTTGAACCACCAACCTTTCGATTAACAGCCGAACGCACTAACCGATTGCACCACAGAGACAAGATATCAGACTATTTAATCTGTGAAACGAGCATGACAACAAGACATTTGCTGGTTTTAAATACTATTTCTATTAAAATTAAAAACAATCATCGATTCCAGAATTTCAACCACCAACTGTTCGGTCACCAACCGAACGTGCTACCGCCATGCACCCCAAAGATAACATGGCAGAATACCTAATCTGTTAAACGAGCATGACAAAGTTTTAATTTCAAGAGTTATAATACTGAGTGTGCCAAAATTATTAGGGCTCGTCCCTGGGTGTGCTTGAACCACCAACTTTTCGATTAACAGCCGAATGCATTAACCGATTTAGTGACAGAGACATCATATCAGACTATTTAGTCTGTGAAACGAGCATGACAACAAAGCATTTGCTGCTTTTTTAATACTGCTTCTATTAAAATTAAAAACAATTGTCAATGCCAGAATTTCAACCACCAACTGTTCGGTCACCAACCGAACGTGCTACCGCCATGCACCCCAAAGATAACATGGCAGAATACCTAATCTGTTAAACGAGCATGACAAAGTTTTAATTTCAAGAGTTATAATACTGAGTGTGCCAAAATTATTAGGGCTCGTCCCTGGGTGTGCTTGAACCACCAACTTTTCGATTAACAGCCGAATGCATTAACCGATTTAGTGACAGAGACATCATATCAGACTATTTAGTCTGTGAAACGAGCATGACAACAAAGCACTTGCTGCTTTTTTAATACTGCTTCTATTAAAATTAAAAACAATTGTCAATGCCAGAAGTTCAACCACCAACTGTTCGGTTACCAACCGAACGTGCTACCGCCATGCACCACAAAAATAACATGGCAGAATATACTTAATCTGTGAAATGAGCAACAATAAAATTTGTTTTCAAAAGTTTTCTTAGTGATTGTGCTAAAATTATAAGGGCTCATCCCTGGGTGGGCTTGAACCACCAACCTTTCGGTTAACAGCCGAACGCGCTAACCGATTGCACCACAGAGACAAGATATCAGACTATTTAATCTGTGAAACGAGCATGACAACAAATCATTTGCTGGTTTTTAATACTATTTCTTTTAAAATTAAAAACAATCATCAATGGCGGAAATTCAACTACCAACTGTTCGGTTAGCAAACGATCGTGCTACCGACATGCGCCAAAAAGACGAGATGTCAGAATATATTTATTCTGTGAAATGAGCAATACTAAAATTTATTTTCAAGAGTTATCATAGTGACTGTGCCAAAATTATAAGGGCTCATCCCTGGGTGGGCTTGAACCACCAACCTTTCAGTTAACAGCCGAACGCACTAACCGATTGCGCCACAGAGACAAGATATCAGACTTTTTAATCTGTGAAACGAGCATGACAACAAATCATTTGCTGGTATTTAATACTATTTCCATTAAAATTAAAAACAATCGTCAATGCCAGAAGTTCAACCACCAACTGTTCGGTTACCAAACGATCGTGCTACCGACATGTGCCAAAAAGACTGTCAGAATATATTTAATCGTTGAAACGAGCAATGCTAAAAATTACTTTCAAGACTTACAATAGTGCATGTACGAAAATTATAAGGACTCGTCCCTGGGTGGGCTTGAACCACCAATCTTTCGGTTAACAGCCGAACGCGCTAACTGATTGCACCACAGAGACAAGATATCAGACTATTTAATCTGTGAAACGAGCGTGACAACAAATCATTTGCTGGTTTTTAATACTATTTCTATTAAAATTAAAAACAATCGTCAATGGCAGAAATTCAACTACCAACTGTTCGGTTAGCAAACGATCGTGCTACCGACAAGCGCCAAAAAATCGAGATGTCACAATATATTTAATCTGTGAAATGAGCAATACTAAAATTTATTTTCAAGAGTTATCATAGTGACTGTGCCAAAATTATAAGTGCTCGTCCCTGGGTGGGCTTGAACCACCAACCTTTCAGTTAACAGCCGAACGCGCTAACCGATTGCGCCACAGAGACAAGATATCAGACTATTTAATCTGTGAAACGAGCATGACAACAAAGCATTTGCTAGTTTATAATACTATTTCCATTAAAATTAAAAACAATCGTCAATGCCAGAAGTTTAACCACCAACTGTTCGGTTACCAAACGATCGTGCTACCGACATGTGCCAAAAAGACGACATGTCAGAATATATTTAATCGCTGAAACGAGCATCGCCAAAAATTATTTTCAAGACTTACAATAGTGCATGTACCAAAATTATAAGGGTTCGTCCCTGGGTGGGCTTGAACCACCAATCTTTCGGTTAACAGCCGAACACGCTAACCGATTGCGCCACAGAGACAAGATATCAGACTATTTAATCTGTGAAACGAGCGTGAGAACAAATCATTTGCTGGTTTTTAATACTATTTCTATTAAAATTAAAAACAATCGTCAATGGCAGAAATTCAACTACCAACTGTTCGGTTAGCAAACGATCGTGCTACCGACAAGCGCCAAAAAAACGAGATGTCAGAATATATTTAATCTGTGAAATGAGCAACACTAAAATTTATTTTCAAGAGTTATCATAGTGACTGTGCCAAAATTATAAGTTCTCGTCCCTGGGTGGGCTTGAACCACCAACCTTTCGGTTAACAGCCGAACGCGCAAACCGATTGCACCACAGAGACAAGATATCAGACTATTTAATCTGTGAAACGAGCATGACAACAAAGCATTTGCTAGTTTTTAATACTATTTCCATTTAAATTAAAAACAATCGTCAATGCCAGAAGTTCAACCACCAACTGTTCGGTTACCAAACGATCGTGCTACCGACATGTGCCAAAAAGACGAAATGTCAGAATATATTTAATCGCTGAAACGAGCAACGCTAAAAATTACTTTCAAGACTTACAATAGTGCATGTACCAAAATTATAAGGACTCATCCCTGGGTGGGCTTGAACCACCAACCTTTCGATTAACAGCCGAACGCACTAACCGATTGCACCACAGAGACAAGATATCAGACTATTTAATCTGTGAAACGAGCATGACAACAAGACATTTGCTGGTTTTTAATACTATTTCCATTAAAATTAAAAACAATCGTCAATGCCAGAAGTTCAACCACCAACTGTTCGGTCACCAACCGAACGTGCTACCGCCATGCACCCCAAAGATAACATGGCAGAATACCTAATCTGTTAAACGAGCATGAAAAAGTTTTATTTTCAAGAGTTATAATACTGAGTGTGCCAAAATTATTAGGGCTCGTCCTTGGGTGTGCTTGAACCACCAACTTTTCGATTAACAGCCGAATGCATTAACCGATTTAGTGACAGAGACATCATATCAGACGATTGAATCTGTGAAACGAGCATGACAACAAATCATGTGCTGGTTGTTAATACTGCTTCTATTAAAATTAAAAACAATCGTTAATGGCGGAAATTCAACTACCAACTGTTCGGTTAGCAAACGATCGTGCTACCGACATGCGCCAAAAAAACGGGATGTCAGAATATATTTATTCTGTGAAATGAGCAATACTAAAATTTATTTTCAAGAGTTATCATAGTGACTGTGCCAAAATTATAAGGGCTCATCCCTGGGTGGGCTTGAACCACCAACCTTTCGGTTAACAGCCGAACGCGCTAACCGATTGCACCACAGAGACAAGATATCAGACTATTTAATCTGTGAAATGAGCATGACAACAAATCATTTGCTGGTTTTTAATACTATTTCCATTAAAATTAAAAACAAACGTCAATGCCAGAAGTTCAACCACCAACTGTTCGGTTACCAAACGATCGTGCTACCGACATGTGCCAAAAAGACTGTCAGAATATATTTAATCGTTGAAACGAGCAATGCTAAAAATTATTTTCAAGACTTACAATAGTGCATGTACGAAAATTATAAGGACTCGTCCCTGGGTGGGCTTGAACCAACAATCTTTCGGTTAACAGCCGAACGCGCTAACCGATTGCGCGACAGAGACAAGATATCAGACTATTTAATCTGTGAAACGAGCATGACAACAAAGCATTTCCTAGTTTTTAATACTATTTCCATTAAAATTAAAAACAATTGTCAATGGCAGAAATTCAACTACCAACTGTTCGGTTAGCAAACGATCGTGCTACCGACAAGCGCCAAAAAAACGAGATGTCAGAATATATTTAATCGTTGAAACGAGCAATGCTAAAAATTATTTTCAAGACTTACAATAGTGCATGTACCAAAATTATAAGGGCTCGTCCCTGGGTGGGCTAGAACCACCAACCTTTCGGTTAACAGCCGAACGCACTAACCGATTGCACCACAGAGACAACATATCAGACTATTTAACCTGTGAAACGAGCATGACAACAAATCATTTGCTGCTTTTTTAATACTGCTTCTATTAAAATTAAAGACAATTGTCAATGCCAGAAGTTCAACCACCAACTGTTCGGTTACCAAACGATCGTGCTACCGACATGTGCCAAAAAGACGACATGTCAGAATATATTTAATCGTTGAAACGAGCAATGCTAAAAATTATTTTCAAGACTTACAATAGTGCATGTACTAAAATTATAAGGGGTCGTCCCTGGGTGGGCTTGAACCATCAACCTTTCGGTTAACAGCCGAACGCGCTCACCGATTGCACCACAGAGACAAGATATCAGACTATTTAATCTGTGAAACGAGCATGACAACAAAGCATTTGCTAGTTTTTAATACTATTTCCATTAAAATTAAAAACAATTGTCAATGCCAGAAGTTCAACCACCAACTGTTCGGTTACCAACCGAACGTGCTACCGCCATGCACCACAAAAATAACATGGCAGAATATATTTAATCTGTGAAATGAGCAACAATAAAATTTGTTTTCAAGAGTTTTCTTAGTGATTGTGCCAAAATTATAAGGGCTCATCCCTGGGTGGGCTTGAACCACCAACCTTTCGGTTAACAGCCGAACACGCTAACCGAATGCACCACAGAGACAAGATATCAAACTATTTAATCTGTGAAAGGAGCATGACAACAAATCATTTGCTGGTTTTTAATACTGCTTCTATTAAAATTAAAAACAATCGTCAATAGCAGAAATTCAACTACCAGCTGTTCGGTTAGCAAACGATCGTGCTACCGACATGCGCCAAAAAGACGAGATGTCAGAATATATTTAATCGCTGAAACGAGCAACGCTAAAAATTATTTTTAAGACTTACAATATTGCATGTACCAAAATTATAAGGACTCGTCCCTGGGTGGGCTTGAACCACCAACCTTTCGATTAACAGCCGAACGCACTAACCGATTGCACCACAGAGACAAGATATCAGACTATTTAATCTGTGAAACGAGCATGACAACAAGACATTTGCTGGTTTTAAATACTATTTCTATTAAAATTAAAAACAATCATCGATTCCAGAATTTCAACCACCAACTGTTCGGTCACCAACCGAACGTGCTACCGCCATGCACCACAAAGATAACGTGGCAGAATACCTAATCTGTTAAACGAGCATGACAAAGTTTTAATTTCAAGAGTTATAATACTGAGTGTGCCAAAATTATTAGGGCTCGTCACTGGGTGTGTTGAACCACCAACTTTTCGATTAACAGCCGAATGCATTAACCGATTTAGTGACAGAGACATCATATCAGACGATTGAATCTGTGAAACGAGCATGAGAACAAATCATGTGCTGGTTTTTAATACTGCTTCTATTAAAATTAAAAACAATCGTTAATGGCGGAAATTCAACTACCAACTGTTCGGTTAGCAAACGATCGTGCTACCGACAAGCGCCAAAAAAACGAGATGTCAGAATATATTTAATCTGTGAAATGAGCAATACTAGAATTTATTTTCAAGAGTTATCATAGTGACTGTGCCAAAATTATAAGTGCTCGTCCCTGGGTGGGCTTGAACCACCAACCTTTCGGTTAACAGCCGAATGCGCTAACCGATTGCGCGACAGAGACAAGATATCAGACTATTTAATCTGTGAAACGAGCATGACAACAAAGCATTTGCTAGTTTTTAATACTATTTCCATTAAAATTAAAAACAATTGTCAATGGCAGAAATTCAACTACCAACTGTTCGGTTAGCTAACGATCGTGCTACCGACAAGCGCCAAAAAAACGAGATGTCAGAATATATTTAATCGTTGAAACGAGCAATGCTAAAAATTATTTTCAAGACCTACAATAGTGCATGTACCAAAATTATAAGGGCTCGTCCCTGGGTGGGCTAGAACCACCAACCTTTCGGTTAACAGCCGAACGCGCTAACCGATTGCACCACAGAGACAAGATATCAGACTATTTAACCTGTGAAACGAGCATGACAACAAAGCATTTGCTAGTTTTTAATACTATTTCCATTAAAATTAAAAACAATTGTCAATGCCAGAAGTTCAACCACCAACTGTTCGGTTACCAACCGAACGTGCTACCGCCATTCACCACAAAAATAACATGGCAGAATATATTTAATCTGTGAAATGAGCAACAATAAAATTTGTTTTCAAGAGTTTTCTTAGTGATTGTGCCAAAATTATAAGGACTCGTCCCTGGGTGGGCTTGAACCACCAACCTTTCGATTAACAGCCGAATGCATTAACCGATTTAGTGACAGAGACATCATATCAGACGATTGATTCTGTGAAACGAGCATGACAACAAGACATTTGCTGGTTTTAAATACTATTTCTATTAAAATTAAAAACAATCATCGATTCCAGAATTTCAACCACCAACTGTTCGGTCACCAACCGAACGTGCTACCGCCATGCACCCCAAAGATAACATGGCAGAATACCTAATCTGTTAAACGAGCATGACAAGGTTTTAATTTCAAGAGTTATAATACTGAGTGTGCCAAAATTATTAGGGCTCGCCCCTGGGTGTGCTTGAACCACCAACTTTTCGATTAACAGCCGAATGCATTAACCGATTTAGTGACAGAGACATCATATCAGACGATTGAATCTGTGAAACGAGCATGACAACAAATCATGTGCTGGTTTTTAATACTGCTTCTATTAAAATTAAAAACAATCGTCAATGGCGGAAATTCAACTACCAACTGTTCGGTTAGCAAACGATCGTGCTACCGACATGCGCCAAAAAGACGAGATGTCAGAATATATTTATTATGTGAAATGAGCAATACTAAAATTTATTTTCAAGAGTTATCATAGTGACTGTGCCAAAATTATAAGGGCTCATCCCTGGGTGGGCTTGAACCACCAACCTTTCGGTTAACAGCCGAACGCGCTAACCGATTGCACCACAGAGACAAGATATCAGACTATTTAATCTGTGAAACGAGCATGACAACAAATCATTTGTTGGTTTTTAATACTATTTCCATTAAAATTAAAAACAATCGTCAATGCCAGAAGTTCAACCACCAACTGTTCGGTTACCAAAGGATCGTGCTACCGACATGTGCCAAAAAGACTGTCAGAATATATTTAATCATTGAAACGAGCAATGCTAAAAATTATTTTCAAGACTTACAATAGTGCATGTACGAAAATTATAAGGGCTCGTCCCTGGGTAGGCTTGAAGCACCAACCTTTCGGTTAACAGCCGAACGCACTAACCGATTGCACCACAGAGACAAGATATCAGACTATTTAATCTGTGAAACGAGCATGACAACAAATCATTTGCTGGTTTTTAATACTATTTCTATTAAAATTAAAAACAATCATCAATGCCAGAAGTTCAACCACCAACTGTTCGGTTAGCAAACGATCGTGCTACCGACATGCGCCAAAAAGACGAGATGTCAGAATATATTTAATCTGTGAAATGGGCAACACTAAAATTTGTTTTCAAGAGTTTTCTTAGTGATTGTGCCAAAATTATAAGGGCTCATCCCTGGGTGGGCTTGAACCACCAACCTTTCGGTTAACAGCCGAACACGCTAACCGAATGCACCACAGAGACAAGATATCAGACTATTTAATCTGTGAAACGAGCATGACAACAAATCATTTGCTGGTTTTTAATACTGCTTCTATTAAAATTAAAAACAATCGTCAATAGCAGAAATTCAACTACCAGCTGTTCGGTTAGCAAACGATCGTGCTACCGACATGCGCCAAAAAGACGAGATGTCAGAATATATTTAATCGCTGAAACGAGCAACGCTAAAATTTATTTTCAAGATTTACAATAGTGCATGTACCAAAATTATAAGGTCTCATCCCTGGGTGGGCTTGAGCCACCAACCTTTCGATTAACAGCCGAACGCACTAACCGATTGCACCACAGAGACAAGATATCAGACTATTTAATCTGTGAAACGAGCATGACAACAAGACATTTGCTGGTTTTTAATACTATTTCTATTAAAATTAAAAACAATCGTCAATGGCAGAAGTTCAACCACCAACTGTTCGGTTACCAAACGATCGTGCTACCGACAAGCGCCAAAAAAACGAGATGTCAGAATATATTTAATCTGTGAAATGAGCAATACTAGAATTTATTTTCAAGAGTTATCATAGTGATTGTGCCAAAATTATAAGTGCTCGTCCCTGGGTGGGCTTGAACCACCAACCTTTCGGTTAACAGCCGAACGCACTAACCGATTGCACCACAAAGACAAGATATCAGACTATTTAATCTGTGAAACGAGCATGACAACAAATCATTTGCTGGTTTTTAATACTATTTCTATTAAAATTAAAAACAATCATCAATGCCAGAAGTTCAACCACCAACTGTTCGGTTACCAACCGAACGTGCTACCGCCATGCACCACAAAGATAACATGGCAGAATATATTTAATCTGTGAAATGGGCAACACTAAAATTTGTTTTCAAGAGTTTTCTTAGTGATTGTGCCAAAATTATAAGGGCTCATCCCTGGGTGGGCTTGAACCACCAACCTTTCGGTTAACAGCCGAACACGCTAACCGAATGCACCACAGAGACAAGATATCAGACTATTTAATCTGTGAAACGAGCATGACAACAAATCATTTGCTGGTTTTTAATACTGCTTCTATTAAAATTAAAAACAATCGTCAATAGCAGAAATTCAACTACCAGCTGTTCGGTTAGCAAACGATCGTGCTACCGACATGCGCCAAAAAGACGAGATGTCAGAATATATTTAATCGCTGAAACGAGCAATGCTAAAATTTGTTTTCAAGACTTACAATAGTGCATGTACCAAAATTATAAGGACTCATCCCTGGGTGGGCTTGAACCACCAACCTTTCGATTAACAGCCGAACGCACTAACCGATTGCACCACAGAGACAAGATATCAGACTATTTAATCTGTGAAACGAGCATGACAACAAGACATTTGCTGGTTTTTAATACTATTTCTATTAAAATTAAAAACAATCGTCAATGCCAGAAGTTCAACCACCAACTGTTCGGTTACCAAACGCTCGTGCTACCGACATGTGCCAAAAAGACGACATGTCAGAATATATTTAATCGTTGAAACGAGCAATGCTAAAAATTATTTTCAAGACTTACAATAGTGCATGTACCAAAATTATAAGGACTCATCCCTGGGTGGGCTTGAACCACCAACCTTTCGATTAACAGCCGAACGCACTAACCGATTGAACCACAGAGACATCATATCAGACGATTGAATCTGTGAAACGAGCATGACAACAAGACATTTGCTGGTTTTTAATACTATTTCCATTAAAATTAAAAACAATCGTCAATGCCAGAAGTTCAACCACCAACTGTTCGGTCACCAACCGAACGTGCTACCGCCATGCACCCCAAAGAGAACATGGCAGAATACCTAATCTGTTAAACGAGCATGACAAAGTTTTAATTTCAAGAGTTATAATACTGACTGTGCCAAATTTATTAGGGCTCGTCACTGGGTGTGCTTGAACCACCAACTTTTCGATTAACAGCCGAATGCATTAACCGATTTAGTGACAGAGACATCATATCAGACGATTGAATCTGTGAAACGAGCATGACAACAAGACATTTGCTGGTTTTAAATACTATTTCTATTAAAATTAAAAACAATCATCGATTCCAGAATTTCAACCACCAACTGTTCGGCCACCAACCGAACGTGCTACCGCCATGCACCCCAAAGATAACATGGCAGAATACCTAATCTGTTAAACGAGCATGACAAAGTTTTAATTTCAAGAGTTATAATACTGAGTGTGCCAAAATTATTAGGGCTCGTCCCTGGGTGTGCTTGAACCACCAACTTTTCGATTAACAGCCGAATGCATTAACCGATTTAGTGACAGAGACATCATATCAGACGATTGAATCTGTGAAACGAGCATGACAACAAATCATGTGCTGGTTGTTAATACAGCTTCTATTAAAATTAAAAACAATCGTCAATGGCGGAAATTCAACTACCAACTGTTCGGTTAGCAAACGATCGTGCTACCGACATGCGCCAAAAAGACGAGATGTCAGAATATATTTATTCTGTGAAATGAGCAATACTAAAATTTATTTTCAAGAGTTATCATAGTGACTGTGCCAAAATTATAAGGGCTCATCCCTGGGTGGGCTTGAACCACCAACCTTTCGGTTAACAGCCGAACGCGCTAACCGATTGCACCACAGAGACAAGATATCAGACTATTTAATCTGTGAAACGAGCATGACAACAAATCATTTGCTGGTTTTTAATACTATTTCCATTAAAATTAAAAACAATCGTCAATGCCAGAAGTTCAACCACCAACTGTTCGGTTACCAAACGATCGTGCTACCGACATGTGCCAAAAAGACTGTCAGAATATATTTAATCGTTGAAACGAGCAATGCTAAAAATTATTTTCAAGACTTACAATAGTGCATGTACGAAAATTATAAGGACTCGTCCCTGGGTGGGCTTGAACCACCAATCTTTCGGTTAACAGCCGAACACGCTAACCGATTGCGCCACAGAGACAAGATATCAGACTATTTAATCTGTGAAACGAGCGTGACAACAAATCATTTGCTGGTTTTTAATACTATTTCTATTAAAATTAAAAACAATCGTCAATGGCAGAAATTCAACTACCAACTGTTCGGTTAGCAAACAATCGTGCTACCGACAAGCGCCAAAAAAACGAGATGTCAGAATATATTTAATCTGTGAAATGAGCAATACTAGAATTTATTTTCAAGAGTTATCATAGTGACTGTGCCAAAATTATAAGTGCTCGTCCCTGGGTGGGCTTGAACCACCAACCTTTCGGTTAACGGCCGAACGCACTAACCGATTGCACCACAGAGACAAGATATCAGACTATTTAATCTGTGAAACGAGCATGACAACAAAGCATTTGCTAGTTTTTAATACTATTTCCATTAAAATTAAAAACAATTGTCAATGGCAGAAATTCAACTACCAACTGTTCGGTTAGCTAACGATCGTGCTACCGACAAGCGCCAAAAAAACGAGATGTCAGAATATATTTAATCGTTGAAACGAGCAATGCTAAAAATTATTTTCAAGACATACAATGGTGCATGTACCAAAATTATAAGGGCTCGTCCCTGGGTGGGCTAGAACCACCAACCTTTCGGTTAACAGCCGAACGCGCTAACCGATTGCACCACAGAGACAAGATATCAGACTATTTAACCTGTGAAACGAGCATGACAACAAATCATTTGCTGCTTTTTTAATACTGCTTCTATTAAAATTAAAAACAATTGTCAATGCCAGAAGTTCAACCACCAACTGTTCGGTTACCAAACGATCGTGCTACCGACATGTGCCAAAAAGACGACATGTCAGAATATATTTAATCGTTGAAACGAGCAATGCTAAAAATTATTTTCAAGACTTACAATAGTGCATGTACTAAAATTATAAGGGCTCGTCCCTGGGTGGGCTTGAACCATCAACCTTTCGGTTAACAGCCGAACGCGCTAACCGATTGCACCACAGAGACAAGATATCAGACTATTTAATCTGTGAAACGAGCATGACAACAAAGCATTTGCTAGTTTTTAATACTATTTCCATTAAAATTAAAAACAATTGTCAATGCCAGAAGTTCAACCACCAACTGTTCGGTTACCAACCGAACGTGCTACCGCCATGCACCACAAAAATAACATGGCAGAATATATTTAATCTGTGAAATGAGCAACAATAAAATTTGTTTTCAAGAGTTTTCTTAGTGATTGTGCCAAAATTATAAGGACTCGTCCCTGGGTGGGCTTGAACCACCAACCTTTCGATTAACAGCCGAATGCAATAACCGATTTAGTGACAGAGACATCATATCAGACGATTGATTCTGTGAAACGAGCATGACAACAAGACATTTGCTGGTTTTAAATACTATTTCTATTAAAATTAAAAACAATCATCGATTCCAGAATTTCAACCACCAACTGTTCGGTCACCAACCGAACGTGCTACCGCCATGCACCCCAAAGATAACATGGCAGAATACCTAATCTGTTAAACGAGCATGACAAAGTTTTAATTTCAAGAGTTATAATACTGAGTGTGCCAAAATTATTATGGCTCGTCCCTGGGTGTGCTTGAACCACCAACTTTTCGATTAACAGCCGAATGCATTAACCGATTTAGTGACAGAGACATCATATCAGACGATTGAATCTGTGAAACGAGCATGACAACAAATCATGTGCTGGTTTTTAATACTGCTTCTATTAAAATTAAAAACAATCGTCAATGGCGGAAATTCAACTACCAACTGTTCGGTTAGCAAACGATCGTGCTACCGACATGCGCCAAAAAGACGAGATGTCAGAATATATTTATTATGTGAAATGAGCAATACTAAAATTTATTTTCAAGAGTTATCATAGTGACTGTGCCAAAATTATAAGGGCTCATCCCTGGGTGGGCTTGAACCACCAACCTTTCGGTTAACAGCCGAACGCGCTAACCGATTGCACCACAGAGACAAGATATCAGACTATTTAATCTGTGAAACGAGCATGACAACAAATCATTTGTTGGTTTTTAATACTATTTCCATTAAAATTAAAAACAATCGTCAATGCCAGAAGTTCAACCACCAACTGTTCGGTTACCAAAGGATCGTGCTACCGACATGTGCCAAAAAGACTGTCAGAATATATTTAATCATTGAAACGAGCAATGCTAAAAATTATTTTCAAGACTTACAATAGTGCATGTACGAAAATTATAAGGGCTCGTCCCTGGGTAGGCTTGAAGCACCAACCTTTCGGTTAACAGCCGAACGCACTAACCGATTGCACCACAGAGACAAGATATCAGACTATTTAATCTGTGAAACGAGCATGACAACAAATCATTTGCTGGTTTTTAATACTATTTCTATTAAAATTAAAAACAATCATCAATGCCAGAAGTTCAACCACCAACTGTTCGGTTAGCAAACGATCGTGCTACCGACATGCGCCAAAAAGACGAGATGTCAGAATATATTTAATCTGTGAAATGGGCAACACTAAAATTTGTTTTCAAGAGTTTTCTTAGTGATTGTGCCAAAATTATAAGGGCTCATCCCTGGGTGGGCTTGAACCACCAACCTTTCGGTTAACAGCCGAACACGCTAACCGAATGCACCACAGAGACAAGATATCAGACTATTTAATCTGTGAAACGAGCATGACAACAAATCATTTGCTGGTTTTTAATACTGCTTCTATTAAAATTAAAAACAATCGTCAATAGCAGAAATTCAACTACCAGCTGTTCGGTTAGCAAACGATCGTGCTACCGACATGCGCCAAAAAGACGAGATGTCAGAATATATTTAATCGCTGAAACGAGCAACGCTAAAATTTATTTTCAAGACTTACAATAGTGCATGTACCAAAATTATAAGGTCTCATCCCTGGGTGGGCTTGAACCACCAACCTTTCGATTAACAGCCGAACGCACTAACCGATTGCACCACAGAGACAAGATATCAGACTATTTAATCTGTGAAACGAGCATGACAACAAGACATTTGCTGGTTTTTAATACTATTTCTATTAAAATTAAAAACAATCGTCAATGGCAGAAGTTCAACCACCAACTGTTCGGTTACCAAACGATCGTGCTACCGACAAGCGCCAAAAAAACGAGATGTCAGAATATATTTAATCTGTGAAATGAGCAATACTAGAATTTATTTTCAAGAGTTATCATAGTGATTGTGCCAAAATTATAAGTGCTCGTCCCTGGGTGGGCTTGAACCACCAACCTTTCGGTTAACAGCCGAACGCGCTAACCGATTGCACCACAAAGACAAGATATCAGACTATTTAATCTGTGAAACGAGCATGACAACAAATCATTTGCTGGTTTTTAATACTATTTCTATTAAAATTAAAAACAATCATCAATGCCAGAAGTTCAACCACCAACTGTTCGGTTACCAACCGAACGTGCTACCGCCATGCACCACAACGATAACATGGCAGAATATATTTAATCTGTGAAATGGGCAACACTAAAATTTGTTTTCAAGAGTTTTCTTAGTGATTGTGCCAAAATTATAAGGGCTCATCCCTGGGTGGGCTTGAACCACCAACCTTTCGGTTAACAGCCGAACACGCTAACCGAATGCACCACAGAGACAAGATATCAGACTATTTAATCTGTGAAACGAGCATGACAACAAATCATTTGCTGGTTTTTAATACTGCTTCTATTAAAATTAAAAACAATCGTCAATAGCAGAAATTCAACTACCAGCTGTTCGGTTAGCAAACGATCGTGCTACCGACATGCGCCAAAAAGACGAGATGTCAGAATATATTTAATCGCTGAAACGAGCAACGCTAAAATTTCTTTTCAAGACTTACAATAGTGCATGTACCAAAATTATAAGGACTCATCCCTGGGTGGGCTTGAACCACCAACCTTTCGATTAACAGCCGAACGCACTAACCGATTGCACCACAGAGACAAGATATCAGACTATTTAATCTGTGAAACGAGCATGACAACAAGACATTTGCTGGTTTTTAATACTATTTCTATTAAAATTAAAAACAATCGTCAATGCCAGAAGTTCAACCACCAACTGTTCGGTTACCAAACGCTCGTGCTACCGACATGTGCCAAAAAGACGACATGTCAGAATATATTTAATCGTTGAAACGAGCAATGCTAAAAATTATTTTCAAGACTTACAATAGTGCATGTACCAAAATTATAAGGACTCGTCCCTGGGTGGGCTTGAACCACCAACCTTTCGATTAACAGCCGAACGCACTAACCGATTGAACCACAGAGACATCATATCAGACGATTGAATCTGTGAAACGAGCATGACAACAAGACATTTGCTGGTTTTTAATACTATTTCCATTAAAATTAAAAACAATCGTCAATGCCAGAAGTTCAACCACCAACTGTTCGGTCATCAACCGAACGTGCTACCGCCATGCACCCCAAAGAGAACATGGCAGAATACCTAATCTGTTAAACGAGCATGACAAAGTTTTAATTTCAAGAGTTATAATACTGACTGTGCCAAAATTATTAGGGCTCGTCACTGGGTGTGCTTGAACCACCAACTTTTCGATTAACAGCCGAATGCATTAACCGATATAGTGACAGAGACATCATATCAGACGATTGAATCTGTGAAACGAGCATGACAACAAGACATTTGCTGGTTTTAAATACTATTTCTATTAAAATTAAAAACAATCATCGATTCCAGAATTTCAACCACCAACTGTTCGGTCACCAACCGAACGTGCTACCGCCATGCACCCCAAAGATAACATGGCAGAATACCTAATCTGTTAAACGAGCATGACAAAGTTTTAATTTCAAGAGTTATAATACTGAGTGTGCCAAAATTATTAGGGCTCGTCCCTGGGTGTGCTTGAACCACCAACTTTTCGATTAACAGCCGAATGCATTAACCGATTTAGTGACAGAGACATCATATCAGACGATTGAATCTGTGAAACGAGCATGACAACAAATCATGTGCTGGTTGTTAATACTGCTTCTATTAAAATTAAAAACAATCGTCAATGGCGGAAATTCAACTACCAACTGTTCGGTTAGCAAACGATCGTGCTACCGACATGCGCCAAAAAGACGAGATGTCAGAATATATTTATTCTGTGAAATGAGCAATACTAAAATTTATTTTCAAGAGTTATCATAGTGACTGTGCCAAAATTATAAGGGCTCATCCCTGGGTGGGCTTGAACCACCAACCTTTCGGTTAACAGCCGAACGCGCTAACCGATTGCACCACAGAGACAAGATATCAGACTATTTAATCTGTGAAACGAGCATGACAACAAATCATTTGCTGGTTTTTAATACTATTTCCATTAAAATTAAAAACAATCGTCAATGCCAGAAGTTCAACCACCAACTGTTCGGTTACCAAACGATCGTGCTACCGACATGTGCCAAAAAGACTGTCAGAATATATTTAATCGTTGAAACGAGCAATGCTAAAAATTATTTTCAAGACTTACAATAGTGCATGTACGAAAATTATAAGGACTCGTCCCTGGGTGGGCTTGAACCACCAATCTTTCGGTTAACAGCCGAACACGCTAACCGATTGCGCCACAGAGACAAGATATCAGACTATTTAATCTGTGAAACAAGCGTCACAACAAATCATTTGCTGGTTTTTAATACTATTTCTATTAAAATTAAAAACAATCGTCAATGGCAGAAATTCAACTACCAACTGTTCGGTTAGCAAACGATCGTGCTACCGACAAGCGCCAAAAAAACGAGATGTCAGAATATATTTAATCTGTGAAATGAGCAATACTAGAATTTATTTTCAAGAGTTATCATAGTGACTGTGCCAAAATTATAAGTGCTCGTCCCTGGGTGGGCTTGAACCACCAACCTTTCGGTTAACAGCCGAACGCACTAACCGATTGCACCACAGAGACAAGATATCAGACTATTTAATCTGTGAAACAAGCATGACAACAAATCATTTGCTGGTTTATAATACTATTTCTATTAAAATTAAAAACAATCGTCAATGGCAGAAATTCAACTACCAACTGTTCGGTTAGCAAACGATCGTGCTACCGACAAGCGCCAAAAAAACGAGATGTCAGAATATATTTAATCGTTGAAACGAGCAATGCTAAAAATTATTTTCAAGACTTACAATAGTGCATGTACCAAACTTATAAGGGCTCATCCCTGGGTGGGCTAGAACCACCAACCTTTCGGTTAACAGCCGAACGCGCTAACCGATTGCGCCACAGAGACAAGATATCAGACTATTTAACCTGTGAAACGAGCATGACAACAAATCATTTGCTGCTTTTTTAATACTGCTTCTATTAAAATTAAAAACAATTGTCAATGCCAGAAGTTCAACCACCAACTGTTCGGTTACCAAACGATCGTGCTACCGACATGTGCCAAAAAGACGACATGTCAGAATATATTTAATCGTTGAAACGAGCAATGCTAAAAATTATTTTCAAGACTTACAATAGTGCATGTACTAAAATTATAAGGGCTCGTCCCTGGGTGGGCTTGAACCATCAACCTTTCGGTTAACAGCCGAACGCGCTAACCGATTGCACCACAGAGACAAGATATCAGACTATTTAATCTGTGAAACGACCATGACAACAAAGCATTTGCTAGTTGTTAATACTATTTCCATTAAAATTAAAAACAATCATCAATGCCAGAAGTTCAACCACCAACTGTTCGGTTACCAACCGAACGTGCTACCGCCATGCACCACAAAAATAACATGGCAGAATATATTTAATCTGTGAAATGAGCAACAATAAAATTTGTTTTCAAGAGTTTTCTTAGTGATTGTGCCAAAATTATAAGGGCTCATCCCTGGGTGGGCTTGAACCACCAACCTTTCGGTTAACAGCCGAACACGCTAACCGAATGCACCACAGAGACAAGATATCAAACTATTTAATCTGTGAAACGAGCATGACCACAAATCATTTGCTGGTTTTTAATACTGCTTCTATTAAAATTAAAAACAATCGTCAATAGCAGAAATTCAACTACCAGCTGTTCGGTTAGCAAACAATCGTGCTACCGACATGCGCCAAAAAGACGAGATGTCAGAATATATTTAATCGCTGAAACGAGCAACGCTAAAAATTATTTTCAAGACTTACAATAGTGCATGTACCAAAATTATAAGGACTCGTCCCTGGGTGGGCTTGAACCACCAACCTTTCGATTAACAGCCGAACGCACTAACCGATTGCACCACAGAGACAAGATATCAGACTATTTAATCTGTGAAACGAGCATGACAACAAGACATTTGCTGGTTTTAAATACTATTTCTATTAAAATTAAAAACAATCATCGATTCCAGAGTTTCAACCACCAACTGTTCGGTCACCAACCGAACGTGCTACCGCCATGCACCCCAAAGATAACATGGCAGAATACCTAATCTGTTAAACGAGCATGACAAAGTTTTAATTTCAAGAGTTATAATACTGAGTGTGCCAAAATTATTAGGGCTCGTCACTGGGTGTGCTTGAACCACCAACTTTTTGATTAACAGCCGAATGCATTAACCGATTTAGTGACAGAGACATCATATCAGACGATTGAATCTGTGAAACGAGCATGACAACAAATCATGTGCTGGTTTTTAATACTGCTTCTATTAAAATTAAAAACAATCGTTAATGGCGGAAATTCAACTACCAACTGTTCGGTTAGCAAACGATCGTGCTACCGACATGCGCCAAAAAGACGAGATGTCAGAATATATTTATTCTGTGAAATGAGCAATACTAAAATTTATTTTCAAGAGTTATCATAGTGACTGTGCCAATATTATAAGGGCTCATCCCTGGGTGGGCTTGAACCACCAACCTTGCGGTTAACAGCCGAACGCACTAACCGATTGCACCACAGAGACAAGATATCAGACTATTTAATCTGTGAAACGAGCATGACAACAAGACATTTGCTGGTTTTAAATACTATTTCTATTAAAATTAAAAACAATCATCGATTCCAGAGTTTCAACCACCAACTGTTCGGTCACCAACCGAACGTGCTACCGCCATGCACCCCAAAGATAACATGGCAGAATACCTAATCTGTTAAACGAGCATGACAAAGTTTTAATTTCAAGAGTTATAATACTGAGTGTGCCAAAATTATTAGGGCTCGTCACTGGGTGTGCTTGAACCACCAACTTTTTGATTAACAGCCGAATGCATTAACCGATTTAGTGACAGAGACATCATATCAGACGATTGAATCTGTGAAACGAGCATGACAACAAATCATGTGCTGGTTTTTAATACTGCTTCTATTAAAATTAAAAACAATCGTTAATGGCGGAAATTCAACTACCAACTGTTCGGTTAGCAAACGATCGTGCTACCGACATGCGCCAAAAAGACGAGATGTCAGAATATATTTATTCTGTGAAATGAGCAATACTAAAATTTATTTTCAAGAGTTATCATAGTGACTGTGCCAATATTATAAGGGCTCATCCCTGGGTGGGCTTGAACCACCAACCTTGCGGTTAACAGCCGAACGCGCTAACCGATTGCACCACAGAGACAAGATGTCAGATGATTTAATCTGTTAAACGAGCATGACAACAAATCATTTGCTGGTTTTTAATACTATTTCCATTAAAATTAAAAACAATCGTCAATGCCAGAAGTTCAACCACCAACTGTTCGGTTACCAAACGATCGTGCTACCGACATGTGCCAAAAAGACTGTCAGAATATATTTAATCGTTGAAACGAGCAATGCTAAAAATTATTTTCAAGACTTACAATAGTGCATGTACGAAAATTATAAGGACTCGTCCCTGGGTGGGCTTGAACCACCAATCTTTCGGTTAACAGCCGAACGCGCTAACCGATTGCACCACAGAGACAAGATATCAGACTATTTAATCTGTGAAACGAGCGTGACAACAAAGCATTTGCTGGTTTTTAATACTATTTCTATTAAAATTAAAAACAATCGTCAATGGCAGAAATTCAACTACCAACTGTTCGGTTAGCAAACGATCGTGCTACCGACAAGCGCCAAAAAAACGAGATGTCAGAATATATTTAATCTGTGAAATGAGCAATACTAAAATTTATTTTCAAGAGTTATCATAGTGACTGTGCCAAAATTATAAGGGCTCATCCCTGGGTGGGCTTGAACCACCAACCTTTCGGTTAACAGCCGAACGCGCTAACCGATTGCGCCACAGAGACAAGATATCAGACTATTTAATCTGTGAAACGAGCATGACAACAAATCATTTGCTGGTTTTTAATACTTTTTCTATTAAAATTAAAAACAATCGTCAATGGCAGAAATTCAACTACCAACTGTTCGGTTAGCAAACGATCGTGCTACCGACAAGCGCCAAAAAAACGAGATGTCAGAATATATTTAATCTGTGAAATGAGCAATACTAGAAATTATTTTCAAGAGTTATCATAGTGACTGTGCCAAAATTATAAGTGCTCGTCCCTGGGTGGGCTTGAACCCCCAACCTTTCGGTTAACAGCCGAACGCGCTAACCGATTGCACCACAGAGACAAGATATCAGACTATTTAGTCTGTGAAACGAGCATGACAACAAAGCATTTGCTGCTTTTTTAATACTGCTTCTATTAAAATTAAAAACAATTGTCAATGCCAGAAGTTCAACCACCAACTGTTCGGTTACCAAACGATCGTGCTACCGACATGTGCCAAAAAGACGAAATGTCAGAATATTATTAATCGCTGAAACGAGCAACGTTAAAAATTATTTTCAAGACTTACAATAGTGCATGTACCAAAATTATAAGGACTCGTCCCTGGGTGGGCTTGAACCACCAACCTTTCGATTAACAGCCGAACGCACTAACCGATTGCACCACAGAGACAAGATATCAGACTATTTAATCTGTGAAACGAGCATGACAACAAGACATTTGCTGGTTTTTAATACTATTTCCATTAAAATTGAAAACAATCGTCATTGCCAGAAGTTCAACCACCAACTGTTCGGTTACCAAACGATCGTGCTACCGACATGTGCCAAAAAGACGACATGTCAGAATATATTTAATCGTTGAAACGAGCAATGCTAAAAATTATTTTCAAGACTTACAATAGTGCATGTACCAAAATTATAAGGACTCGTCCCTGGGTGGGCTTGAACCACCAACCTTTCGATTAACAGCCGAACGCACTAACCGATTGCACCACAGAGACAAGATATCAGACTATTTAATCTGTGAAACGAGCATGACAACAAGACATTTGCTGGTTTTAAATACTATTTCTATTAAAATTAAAAACAATCATCGATTCCAGAATTTCAACCACCAACTGTTCGGTCACCAACCGAACGTGCTACCGCCATGCACCCCAAAGATAACATGGCAGAATACCTAATCTGTTAAACGAGCATGACAAAGTTTTAATTTCAAGAGTTATAATACTGAGTGTGCCAAAATTATTAGGGCTCGTCCCTGGGTGTGCTTGAACCACCAACTTTTCGATTAACAGCCGAATGCATTAACCGATTTAGTGACAGAGACATCATATCAGACTATTTAGTCTGTGAAACGAGCAGGACAACAAAGCATTTGCTGCTTTTTTAATACTGCTTCTATTAAAATTAAAAACAATTGTCAATGCCAGAAGTTCAACCACCAACTGTTCGGTTACCAAACGATCGTGCTACCGACATGTGCCAAAAAGACGAAATGTCAGAATATATTTATTCTGTGAAATGAGCAATACTAAAATTTATTTTCAAGAGTTATCATAGTGACTGTGCCAAAATTATAAGGGCTCATCCCTGGGTGGGCTTGAACCACCAACCTTTCAGTTAATAGCCGAACGCACTAACCGATTGCACCACAGAGACAAGATATCAGACTATTTAATCTGTGAAACGAGCATGACAACAAATCATTTGCTGGTTTTTAATACTATTTCTATTAAAATTAAAAACAATCGTCAATGCCAGATGTTCAACTACCAACTGTTCGGTTACCAAACGATCGTGCTACCGACATGTGCCAAAAAGACTGTCAGAATATATTTAATCGTGTAAACGAGCAATGCTAAAAATTATTTTCAAGACTTACAATAGTGCATGTACAAAAATTATAAGGACTCGTCCCTGGGTGGGCTTGAACCACCAATCTTTCGGTTAACAGCCGAACGCGCTAACAGATTGCGCCACAGAGACAAGATATCAGACTATTTAATCTGTGAAACGAGCGTGACAACAAATCATTTGCTGGTTTTTAATACTATTTCTATTAAAATTAAAAACAATCGTCAATGGCAGAAATTCAACTACCAACTGTTCGGTTAGCAAACGATCGTGCTACCGACAAGCGCCAAAAAAACGAGATGTCAGAATATATTTAATCTGTGAAATGAGCAATACTAGAAATTATTTTCAAGAGTTATCATAGTGACTGTGCCAAAATTATAAGTGCTCGTCCCTGGGTGGGCTTGAACCACCAACCTTTCGGTTAACAGCCGAACGCGCTAACCGATTGCGCCACAGAGACAAGATATCAGACTATTTAGTCTGTGAAACGAGCATGACAACAAATCATTTGCTGCTTTTTTAATACTGCTTCTATTAAAATTAAAAACAATTGTCAATGCCAGAAGTTCAACCACCAACTGTTCGGTTACCAAACGATCGTGCTACCGACATGTGCCAAAAAGACGACATGTCAGAATATATTTAATCGTTGAAACGAGCAATGCTAAAAATTATTTTCAAGACTTACAATAGTGCATGTACTAAAATTATAAGGGCTCGTCCCTGGGTGGGCTTGAACCATCAACCTTTCGGATAACAGCCGAACGCGCTAACCGATTGCACCACAGAGACAAGATATCAGACTATTTAATCTGTGAAACGAGCATGACAACAAAATATTTGCTGGTTTTTAATACTATTTCTATTAAAATTAAAAACAATCGTCAATGCCAGAAGTTCAACCACCAACTGTTCGGTTACCAACCGAACGTGCTACCGCCATGCACCACAAAAATAACATGGCAGAATATACTTAATCTGTGAAATGAGCAACAATAAAATTTGTTTTCAAAAGTTTTCTTAGTGATTGTGCTAAAATTATAAGGGCTCATCCCTGGGTGGGCTTGAACCACCAACCTTTCGGTTAACAGCCGAACGCGCTAACCGATTGCGCCACAGAGACAAGATATCAGACTATTTAATCTGTGAAACGAGCAATACAACAAATCATTTGCTGGTTTTTAATACTATTTCTTTTAAAATTAAAAACAATCATCAATGGCGGAAATTCAACTACCAACTGTTCGGTTAGCAAACGATCGTGCTACCGACATGCGCCAAAAAGATGAGATGTCAGAATATATTTATTCTGTGAAATGAGCAATACTAAAATTTATTTTCAAGAGTTATCATAGTGACTGTGCCAAAATTATAAGGGCTCATCCCTGGGTGGGCTTGAACCACCAACCTTTCAGTTAACAGCCGAACGCACTAACCGATTGCGCCACAGAGACAAGATATCAGACTTTTTAATCTGTGAAACGAGCATGACAACAAATCATTTGCTGGTATTTAATACTATTTCCATTAAAATTAAAAACAATCGTCAATGCCAGAAGTTCAACCACCAACTGTTCGGTTACCAAACGATCGTGCTACCGACATGTGCCAAAAAGACTGTCAGAATATATTTAATCGTTGAAACGAGCAATGCTAAAAATTACTTTCAAGACTTACAATAGTGCATGTACGAAAATTATAAGGACTCGTCCCTGGGTGGGCTTGAACCACCAATCTTTCGGTTAACTGCCGAACGCGCCAACCGATTGCACCACAGAGACAAGATATCAGACTATTTAATCTGTGAAACGAGCATGACAACAAATCATTTGCTGGTTTTTAATACTATTTCTATTAAAATTAAAAACAATCGTCAATGGCAGAAATTCAACTACCAACTGTTCGGTTAGCAAACGATCGTGCTACCGACAAGCGCCAAAAAATCGAGATGTCACAATATATTTAATCTGTGAAATGAGCAATACTAAAATTTATTTTCAAGAGTTATCATAGTGACTGTGCCAAAATTATAAGTGCTCGTCCCTGGGTGGGCTTGAACCACCAACCTTTCAGTTAACAGCCGAACGCGCTAACCGATTGCGCCACAGAGACAAGATATCAGACTATTTAATCTGTGAAACGAGCATGACAACAAAGCATTTGCTAGTTTATAATACTATTTCCATTAAAATTAAAAACAATCGTCAATGCCAGAAGTTTAACCACCAACTGTTCGGTTACCAAACGATCGTGCTACCGACATGTGCCAAAAAGACGAAATGTCAGAATATATTTAATCGCTGAAACGAGCAACGCCAAAAATTATTTTCAAGACTTACAATAGTGCATGTACCAAAATTATAAGGGCTCGTCCCTGGGTGGGCTTGAACCACCAATCTTTCGGTTAACAGCCGAACACGCTAACCGATTGCGCCACAGAGACAAGATATCAGACTATTTAATCTGTGAAACGAGCGTGAGAACAAATCATTTGCTGGTTTTTAATACTATTTCTATTAAAATTAAAAACAATCATCAATGCCAGAAGTTCAACCACCAACTGTTCGGTTACCAACCGAACGTGCTACCGCCATGCACCACAAAGATAACATGGCAGAATATATTTAATCTGTGAAATGGGCAACACTAAAATTTGTTTTCAGGAGTTTTCTTAGTGATTGTGCCAAAATTATAAGGGCTCATCCCTGGGTGGGCTTGAACCACCAACCTTTCGGTTAACAGCCGAACACGCTAACCGAATGCACCACAGAGACAAGATATCAGACTATTTAATCTGTGAAACGAGCATGACAACAAATCATTTGCTGGTTTTTAATACTGCTTCTATTAAAATTAAAAACAATCGTCAATAGCAGAAATTCAACTACCAGCTGTTCGGTTAGCAAACGATCGTGCTACCGACATGCGCCAAAAAGACGAGATGTCAGAATATATTTAATCGCTGAAACGAGCAACGCTAAAATTTCTTTTCAAGACTTACAATAGTGCATGTACCAAAATTATAAGGACTCATCCCTGGGTGGGCTTGAACCACCAACCTTTCGATTAACAGCCGAACGCACTAACCGATTGCACCACAGAGACAAGATATCAGACTATTTAATCTGTGAAACGAGCATGACAACAAGACATTTGCTGGTTTTTAATACTATTTCTATTAAAACTAAAAACAATCGTCAATGCCAGAAGTTCAACCACCAACTGTTCGGTTACCAAACGCTCGTGCTACCGACATGTGCCAAAAAGACGACATGTCAGAATATATTTAATCGTTGAAACGAGCAATGCTAAAAATTATTTTCAAGACTTACAATAGTGCATGTACCAAAATTATAAGGACTCATCCCTGGGTGGGCTTGAACCACCAACCTTTCGATTAACAGCCGAACGCACTAACCGATTGAACCACAGAGACATCATATCAGACGATTGAATCTGTGAAACGAGCATGACAACAAGACATTTGCTGGTTTTTAATACTATTTCCATTAAAATTAAAAACAATCGTCAATGCCAGAAGTTCAACCACCAACTGTTCGGTCATCAACCGAACGTGCTACCGCCATGCACCCCAAAGAGAACATGGCAGAATACCTAATCTGTTAAACGAGCATGACAAAGTTTTAATTTCAAGAGTTATAATACTGAGTGTGCCAAAATTATTAGGGCTCGTCACTGGGTGTGCTTGAACCACCAACTTTTCGATTAACAGCCGAATGCATTAACCGATATAGTGACAGAGACATCATATCAGACGATTGAATCTGTGAAACGAGCATGACAACAAGACATTTGCTGGTTTTAAATACTATTTCTATTAAAATTAAAAACAATCATCGATTCCAGAATTTCAACCACCAACTGTTCGGTCACCAACCGAACGTGCTACCGCCATGCACCCCAAAGATAACATGGCAGAATACCTAATCTGTTAAACGAGCATGACAAAGTTTTAATTTCAAGAGTTATAATACTGAGTGTGCCAAAATTATTAGGGCTCGTCCCTGGGTGTGCTTGAACCACCAACTTTTCGATTAACAGCCGAATGCATTAACCGATTTAGTGACAGAGACATCATATCAGACGATTGAATCTGTGAAACGAGCATGACAACAAATCATTTGCTGGTTTTTAATACTATTTCCATTAAAATTAAAAACAATCGTCAATGCCAGAAGTTCAACCACCAACTGTTCGGTTACCAAACGATCGTGCTACCGACATGTGCCAAAAAGACTGTCAGAATATATTTAATCGTTGAAACGAGCAATGCTAAAAATTATTTTCAAGACTTACAATAGTGCATGTACGAAAATTATAAGGACTCGTCCCTGGGTGGGCTTGAACCACCAATCTTTCGGTTAACAGCCGAACACGCTAACCGATTGCGCCACAGAGACAAGATATCAGACTATTTAATCTGTGAAACGAGCATGACAACAAAATATTTGCTGGTTTTTAATACTATTTCTATTAAAATTAAAAACAATCGTCAATGCCAGAAGTTCAACCACCAACTGTTCGGTTACCAACCGAACGTGCTACCGCCATGCACCACAAAAATAACATGGCAGAATATACTTAATCTGTGAAATGAGCAACAATAAAATTTGTTTTCAAAAGTTTTCTTAGTGATTGTGCTAAAATTATAAGGGCTCATCCCTGGGTGGGCTTGAACCACCAACCTTTCGGTTAACAGCCGAACGCGCTAACCGATTGCGCCACAGAGACAAGATATCAGACTATTTAATCTGTGAAACGAGCAATACAACAAATCATTTGCTGGTTTTTAATACTATTTCTTTTAAAATTAAAAACAATCATCAATGGCGGAAATTCAACTACCAACTGTTCGGTTAGCAAACGATCGTGCTACCGACATGCGCCAAAAAGACGAGATGTCAGAATATATTTATTCTGTGAAATGAGCAATACTAAAATTTATTTTCAAGAGTTATCATAGTGACTGTGCCAAAATTATAAGGGCTCATCCCTGGGTGGGCTTGAACCACCAACCTTTCAGTTAACAGCCGAACGCACTAACCGATTGCGCCACAGAGACAAGATATCAGACTTTTTAATCTGTGAAACGAGCATGACAACAAATCATTTGCTGGTATTTAATACTATTTCCATTAAAATTAAAAACAATCGTCAATGCCAGAAGTTCAACCACCAACTGTTCGGTTACCAAACGATCGTGCTACCGACATGTGCCAAAAAGACTGTCAGAATATATTTAATCGTTGAAACGAGCAATGCTAAAAATTACTTTCAAGACTTACAATAGTGCATGTACGAAAATTATAAGGACTCGTCCCTGGGTGGGCTTGAACCACCAATCTTTCGGTTAACTGCCGAACGCGCCAACCGATTGCACCACAGAGACAAGATATCAGACTATTTAATCTGTGAAACGAGCATGACAACAAATCATTTGCTGGTTTTTAATACTATTTCTATTAAAATTAAAAACAATCGTCAATGGCAGAAATTCAACTACCAACTGTTCGGTTAGCAAACGATCGTGCTACCGACAAGCGCCAAAAAATCGAGATGTCACAATATATTTAATCTGTGAAATGAGCAATACTAAAATTTATTTTCAAGAGTTATCATAGTGACTGTGCCAAAATTATAAGTGCTCGTCCCTGGGTGGGCTTGAACCACCAACCTTTCAGTTAACAGCCGAACGCGCTAACCGATTGCGCCACAGAGACAAGATATCAGACTATTTAATCTGTGAAACGAGCATGACAACAAAGCATTTGCTAGTTTATAATACTATTTCCATTAAAATTAAAAACAATCGTCAATGCCAGAAGTTTAACCACCAACTGTTCGGTTACCAAACGATCGTGCTACCGACATGTGCCAAAAAGACGAAATGTCAGAATATATTTAATCGCTGAAACGAGCAACGCCAAAAATTATTTTCAAGACTTACAATAGTGCATGTACCAAAATTATAAGGGCTCGTCCCTGGGTGGGCTTGAACCACCAATCTTTCGGTTAACAGCCGAACACGCTAACCGATTGCGCCACAGAGACAAGATATCAGACTATTTAATCTGTGAAACGAGCGTGAGAACAAATCATTTGCTGGTTTTTAATACTATTTCTATTAAAATTAAAAACAATCATCAATGCCAGAAGTTCAACCACCAACTGTTCGGTTACCAACCGAACGTGCTACCGCCATGCACCACAAAGATAACATGGCAGAATATATTTAATCTGTGAAATGGGCAACACTAAAATTTGTTTTCAGGAGTTTTCTTAGTGATTGTGCCAAAATTATAAGGGCTCATCCCTGGGTGGGCTTGAACCACCAACCTTTCGGTTAACAGCCGAACACGCTAACCGAATGCACCACAGAGACAAGATATCAGACTATTTAATCTGTGAAACGAGCATGACAACAAATCATTTGCTGGTTTTTAATACTGCTTCTATTAAAATTAAAAACAATCGTCAATAGCAGAAATTCAACTACCAGCTGTTCGGTTAGCAAACGATCGTGCTACCGACATGCGCCAAAAAGACGAGATGTCAGAATATATTTAATCGCTGAAACGAGCAACGCTAAAATTTCTTTTCAAGACTTACAATAGTGCATGTACCAAAATTATAAGGACTCATCCCTGGGTGGGCTTGAACCACCAACCTTTCGATTAACAGCCGAACGCACTAACCGATTGCACCACAGAGACAAGATATCAGACTATTTAATCTGTGAAACGAGCATGACAACAAGACATTTGCTGGTTTTTAATACTATTTCTATTAAAACTAAAAACAATCGTCAATGCCAGAAGTTCAACCACCAACTGTTCGGTTACCAAACGCTCGTGCTACCGACATGTGCCAAAAAGACGACATGTCAGAATATATTTAATCGTTGAAACGAGCAATGCTAAAAATTATTTTCAAGACTTACAATAGTGCATGTACCAAAATTATAAGGACTCATCCCTGGGTGGGCTTGAACCACCAACCTTTCGATTAACAGCCGAACGCACTAACCGATTGAACCACAGAGACATCATATCAGACGATTGAATCTGTGAAACGAGCATGACAACAAGACATTTGCTGGTTTTTAATACTATTTCCATTAAAATTAAAAACAATCGTCAATGCCAGAAGTTCAACCACCAACTGTTCGGTCATCAACCGAACGTGCTACCGCCATGCACCCCAAAGAGAACATGGCAGAATACCTAATCTGTTAAACGAGCATGACAAAGTTTTAATTTCAAGAGTTATAATACTGAGTGTGCCAAAATTATTAGGGCTCGTCACTGGGTGTGCTTGAACCACCAACTTTTCGATTAACAGCCGAATGCATTAACCGATATAGTGACAGAGACATCATATCAGACGATTGAATCTGTGAAACGAGCATGACAACAAGACATTTGCTGGTTTTAAATACTATTTCTATTAAAATTAAAAACAATCATCGATTCCAGAATTTCAACCACCAACTGTTCGGTCACCAACCGAACGTGCTACCGCCATGCACCCCAAAGATAACATGGCAGAATACCTAATCTGTTAAACGAGCATGACAAAGTTTTAATTTCAAGAGTTATAATACTGAGTGTGCCAAAATTATTAGGGCTCGTCCCTGGGTGTGCTTGAACCACCAACTTTTCGATTAACAGCCGAATGCATTAACCGATTTAGTGACAGAGACATCATATCAGACGATTGAATCTGTGAAACGAGCATGACAACAAATCATTTGCTGGTTTTTAATACTATTTCCATTAAAATTAAAAACAATCGTCAATGCCAGAAGTTCAACCACCAACTGTTCGGTTACCAAACGATCGTGCTACCGACATGTGCCAAAAAGACTGTCAGAATATATTTAATCGTTGAAACGAGCAATGCTAAAAATTATTTTCAAGACTTACAATAGTGCATGTACGAAAATTATAAGGACTCGTCCCTGGGTGGGCTTGAACCACCAATCTTTCGGTTAACAGCCGAACACGCTAACCGATTGCGCCACAGAGACAAGATATCAGACTATTTAATCTGTGAAACAAGCGTCACAACAAATCATTTGCTGGTTTTTAATACTATTTCTATTAAAATTAAAAACAATCGTCAATGGCAGAAATTCAACTACCAACTGTTCGGTTAGCAAACGATCGTGCTACCGACAAGCGCCAAAAAAACGAGATGTCAGAATATATTTAATCTGTGAAATGAGCAATACTAGAATTTATTTTCAAGAGTTATCATAGTGACTGTGCCAAAATTATAAGTGCTCGTCCCTGGGTGGGCTTGAACCACCAACCTTTCGGTTAACAGCCGAACGCACTAACCGATTGCACCACAGAGACAAGATATCAGACTATTTAATCTGTGAAACAAGCATGACAACAAATCATTTGCTGGTTTTTAATACTATTTCTATTAAAATTAAAAACAATCGTCAATGGCAGAAATTCAACTACCAACTGTTCGGTTAGCAAACGATCGTGCTACCGACAAGCGCCAAAAAAACGAGATGTCAGAATATATTTAATCGTTGAAACGAGCAATGCTAAAAATTATTTTCAAGACTTACAATAGTGCATGTACCAAACTTATAAGGGCTCATCCCTGGGTGGGCTAGAACCACCAACCTTTCGGTTAACAGCCGAACGCGCTAACCGATTGCGCCACAGAGACAAGATATCAGACTATTTAACCTGTGAAACGAGCATGACAACAAATCATTTGCTGCTTTTTTAATACTGCTTCTATTAAAATTAAAAACAATTGTCAATGCCAGAAGTTCAACCACCAACTGTTCGGTTACCAAACGATCGTGCTACCGACATGTGCCAAAAAGACGACATGTCAGAATATATTTAATCGTTGAAACGAGCAATGCTAAAAATTATTTTCAAGACTTACAATAGTGCATGTACTAAAATTATAAGGGCTCGTCCCTGGGTGGGCTTGAACCATCAACCTTTCGGTTAACAGCCGAACGCGCTAACCGATTGCACCACAGAGACAAGATATCAGACTATTTAATCTGTGAAACGAGCATGACAACAAAGCATTTGCTAGTTGTTAATACTATTTCCATTAAAATTAAAAACAATCATCAATGCCAGAAGTTCAACCACCAACTGTTCGGTTACCAACCGAACGTGCTACCGCCATGCACCACAAAAATAACATGGCAGAATATATTTAATCTGTGAAATGAGCAACAATAAAATTTGTTTTCAAGAGTTTTCTTAGTGATTGTGCCAAAATTATAAGGGCTCATCCCTGGGTGGGCTTGAACCACCAACCTTTCGGTTAACAGCCGAACACGCTAACCGAATGCACCACAGAGACAAGATATCAAACTATTTAATCTGTGAAACGAGCATGACCACAAATCATTTGCTGGTTTTTAATACTGCTTCTATTAAAATTAAAAACAATCGTCAATAGCAGAAATTCAACTACCAGCTGTTCGGTTAGCAAACAATCGTGCTACCGACATGCGCCAAAAAGACGAGATGTCAGAATATATTTAATCGCTGAAACGAGCAACGCTAAAAATTATTTTCAAGACTTACAATAGTGCATGTACCAAAATTATAAGGACTCGTCCCTGGGTGGGCTTGAACCACCAACCTTTCGATTAACAGCCGAACGCACTAACCGATTGCACCACAGAGACAAGATATCAGACTATTTAATCTGTGAAACGAGCATGACAACAAGACATTTGCTGGTTTTAAATACTATTTCTATTAAAATTAAAAACAATCATCGATTCCAGAGTTTCAACCACCAACTGTTCGGTCACCAACCGAACGTGCTACCGCCATGCACCCCAAAGATAACATGGCAGAATACCTAATCTGTTAAACGAGCATGACAAAGTTTTAATTTCAAGAGTTATAATACTGAGTGTGCCAAAATTATTAGGGCTCGTCACTGGGTGTGCTTGAACCACCAACTTTTTGATTAACAGCCGAATGCATTAACCGATTTAGTGACAGAGACATCATATCAGACGATTGAATCTGTGAAACGAGCATGACAACAAATCATGTGCTGGTTTTTAATACTGCTTCTATTAAAATTAAAAACAATCGTTAATGGCGGAAATTCAACTACCAACTGTTCGGTTAGCAAACGATCGTGCTACCGACATGCGCCAAAAAGACGAGATGTCAGAATATATTTATTCTGTGAAATGAGCAATACTAAAATTTATTTTCAAGAGTTATCATAGTGACTGTGCCAATATTATAAGGGCTCATCCCTGGGTGGACTTGAACCACCAACCTTGCGGTTAACAGCCGAACGCGCTCACCGATTGCACCACAGAGACAAGATATCAGATGATTTAATCTGTTAAACGAGCATGACAACAAATCATTTGCTGGTTTTTAATACTATTTCCATTAAAATTAAAAACAATCGTCAATGCCAGAAGTTCAACCACCAACTGTTCGGTTACCAAACGATCGTGCTACCGACATGTGCCAAAAAGACTGTCAGAATATATTTAATCGTTGAAACGAGCAATGCTAAAAATTATTTTCAAGACTTACAATAGTGCATGTACGAAAATTATAAGGACTCGTCCCTGGGTGGGCTTGAACCACCAATCTTTCGGTTAACAGCCGAACGCGCTAACCGATTGCACCACAGAGACAAGATATCAGACTATTTAATCTGTGAAACGAGCGTGACAACAAAGCATTTGCTGGTTTTTAATACTATTTCTATTAAAATTAAAAACAATCGTCAATGGCAGAAATTCAACTACCAACTGTTCGGTTAGCAAACGATCGTGCTACCGACAAGCGCCAAAAAAACGAGATGTCAGAATATATTTAATCTGTGAAATGAGCAATACTAAAATTTATTTTCAAGAGTTATCATAGTGACTGTGCCAAAATTATAAGGGCTCATCCCTGGGTGGGCTTGAACCACCAACCTTTCAGTTAATAGCCGAACGCACTAACCGATTGCACCACAGAGACAAGATATCAGACTATTTAATCTGTGAAACGAGCATGACAACAAATCATTTGCTGGTTTTTAATACTATTTCTATTAAAATTAAAAACAATCGTCAATGCCAGATGTTCAACTACCAACTGTTCGGTTACCAAACGATCGTGCTACCGACATGTGCCAAAAAGACTGTCAGAATATATTTAATCGTGTAAACGAGCAATGCTAAAAATTATTTTCAAGACTTACAATAGTGCATGTACAAAAATTATAAGGACTCGTCCCTGGGTGGGCTTGAACCACCAATCTTTCGGTTAACAGCCGAACGCGCTAACAGATTGCGCCACAGAGACAAGATATCAGACTATTTAATCTGTGAAACGAGCGTGACAACAAATCATTTGCTGGTTTTTAATACTATTTCTATTAAAATTAAAAACAATCGTCAATGGCAGAAATTCAACTACCAACTGTTCGGTTAGCAAACGATCGTGCTACCGACAAGCGCCAAAAAAACGAGATGTCAGAATATATTTAATCTGTGAAATGAGCAATACTAGAAATTATTTTCAAGAGTTATCATAGTGACTGTGCCAAAATTATAAGTGCTCGTCCCTGGGTGGGCTTGAACCACCAACCTTTCGGTTAACAGCCGAACGCGCTAACCGATTGCGCCACAGAGACAAGATATCAGACTATTTAGTCTGTGAAACGAGCATGACAACAAATCATTTGCTGCTTTTTTAATACTGCTTCTATTAAAATTAAAAACAATTGTCAATGCCAGAAGTTCAACCACCAACTGTTCGGTTACCAAACGATCGTGCTACCGACATGTGCCAAAAAGACGACATGTCAGAATATATTTAATCGTTGAAACGAGCAATGCTAAAAATTATTTTCAAGACTTACAATAGTGCATGTACTAAAATTATAAGGGCTCGTCCCTGGGTGGGCTTGAACCATCAACCTTTCGGATAACAGCCGAACGCGCTAACCGATTGCACCACAGAGACAAGATATCAGACTATTTAATCTGTGAAACGAGCATGACAACAAAATATTTGCTGGTTTTTAATACTATTTCTATTAAAATTAAAAACAATCGTCAATGCCAGAAGTTCAACCACCAACTGTTCAGTTACCAACCGAACGTGCTACCGCCATGCACCACAAAAATAACATGGCAGAATATACTTAATCTGTGAAATGAGCAACAATAAAAATTGTTTTCAAAAGTTTCCTTAGTGATTGTGCTAAAATTATAAGGGCTCATCCCTGGGTGGGCTTGAACCACCAACCTTTCGGTTAACAGCCGAACGCGCTAACCGATTGCGCCACAGAGACAAGATATCAGACTATTTAATCTGTGAAACGAGCATGACAACAAATCATTTGCTGGTTTTTAATACTATTTCTTTTAAAATTAAAAACAATCATCAATGGCGGAAATTCAACTACCAACTGTTCGGTTAGCAAACGATCGTGCTACCGACATGCGCCAAAAAGACGAGATGTCAGAATATATTTATTCTGTGAAATGAGCAATACTAAAATTTATTTTCAAGAGTTATCATAGTGACTGTGCCAAAATTATAAGGGCTCATCCCTGGGTGGGCTTGAACCACCAACCTTTCAGTTAACAGCCGAACGCACTAACCGATTGCGCCACAGAGACAAGATATCAGACTTTTTAATCTGTGAAACGAGCATGACAACAAATCATTTGCTGGTATTTAATACTATTTCCATTAAAATTAAAAACAATCGTCAATGCCAGAAGTTCAACCACCAACTGTTCGGTTACCAAACGATCGTGCTACCGACATGTGCCAAAAAGACTGTCAGAATATATTTAATCGTTGAAACGAGCAATGCTAAAAATTACTTTCAAGACTTACAATAGTGCATGTACGAAAATTATAAGGACTCATCCCTGGGTGGGCTTGAACCACCAATCTTTCGGTTAACAGCCGAACGCGCTAACCGATTGCACCACAGAGACAAGATATCAGACTATTTAATCTGTGAAACGAGCATGACAACAAAGCATTTGCTAGTTTATAATACTATTTCCATTAAAATTAAAAACAATCGTCAATGCCAGAAGTTTAACCACCAACTGTTCGGTTACCAAACGATCGTGCTACCGACATGTGCCAAAAAGACGAAATGTCAGAATATATTTAATCGCTGAAACGAGCAACGCCAAAAATTATTTTCAAGACTTACAATAGTGCATGTACCAAAATTATAAGGGCTCGTCCCTGGGTGGGCTTGAACCACCAATCTTTCGGTTAACAGCCGAACACGCTAACCGATTGCGCCACAGAGACAAGATATCAGACTATTTAATCTGTGAAACGAGCGTGAGAACAAATCATTTGCTGGTTTTTAATACTATTTCTATTAAAATTAAAAACAATCGTCAATGGCAGAAATTCAACTACCAACTGTTCGGTTAGCAAACGATCGTGCTACCGACAAGCGCCAAAAAAACGAGATGTCAGAATATATTTAATCTGTGAAATGAGCAACACTAAAATTTATTTTCAAGAGTTATCATAGTGACTGTGCCAAAATTATAAGTTCTCGTCCCTGGGTGGGCTTGAACCACCAACCTTTCGGTTAACAGCCGAACGCGCAAACCGATTGCACCACAGAGACAAGATATCAGACTATTTAATCTGTGAAACGAGCATGACAACAAAGCATTTGCTAGTTTTTAATACTATTTCCATTTAAATTAAAAACAATCGTCAATGCCAGAAGTTCAACCACCAACTGTTCGGTTACCAAACGATCGTGCTACCGACATGTGCCAAAAAGATGAAATGTCAGAATATATTTAATCGCTGAAACGAGCAACGCTAAAAATTACTTTCAAGACTTACAATAGTGCATGTACCAAAATTATAAGGACTCATCCCTGGGTGGACTTGAACCACCAACCTTTCGATTAACAGCCGAACGCACTAACCGATTGCACCACAGAGACAAGATATCAGACTATTTAATCTGTGAAACGAGCATGACAACAAGACATTTGCTGGTTTTTAATACTATTTCCATTAAAATTAAAAACAATCGTCAATGCCAGAAGTTCAACCACCAACTGTTCGGTCACCAACCGAACGTGCTACCGCCATGCACCCCAAAGATAACATGGCAGAATACCTAATCTGTTAAACGAGCATGAAAAAGTTTTATTTTCAAGAGTTATAATACTGAGTGTGCCAAAATTATTAGGGCTCGTCCTTGGGTGTGCTTGAACCGCCAACTTTTCGATTAACAGCCGAATGCATTAACCGATTTAGTGACAGAGACATCATATCAGACGATTGAATCTGTGAAACGAGCATGACAACAAATCATGTGCTGGTTGTTAATACTGCTTCTATTAAAATTAAAAACAATCGTTAATGGCGGAAATTGAACTACCAACTGTTCGGTTAGCAAACGATCGTGCTACCGACATGCGCCAAAAAAACGGGATGTCAGAATATATTTATTCTGTGAAATGAGCAATACTAAAATTTATTTTCAAGAGTTATCATAGTGACTGTGCCAAAATTATAAGGGCTCATCCCTGGGTGGGCTTGAACCACCAACCTTTCGGTTAACAGCCGAAGGCGCTAACCGATTGCACCACAGAGACAAGATATCAGACTATTTAATCTGTGAAACGAGCATGACAACAAATCATTCGCTGGTTTTTAATACTATTTCCATTAAAATTAAAAACAAACGTCAATGCCAGAAGTTCAACCACCAACTGTTCGGTTACCAAACGATCGTGCTACCGACATGTGCCAAAAAGACTGTCAGAATATATTTAATCGTTGAAACGAGCAATGCTAAAAATTATTTTCAAGACTTACAATAGTGCATGTACGAAAATTATAAGGACTCGTCCCTGGGTGGGCTTGAACCACCAATCTTTCGGTTAACAGCCGAACGCGCTAACCGATTGCGCGACAGAGACAAGATATCAGACTATTTAATCTGTGAAACGAGCATGACAACAAAGCATTTCCTAGTTTTTAATACTATTTCCATTAAAATTAAAAACAATTGTCAATGGCAGAAATTCAACTACCAACTGTTCGGTTAGCAAACGATCGTGCTACCGACAAGCGCCAAAAAAACGAGATGTCAGAATATATTTAATCGTTGAAACGAGCAATGCTAAAAATTATTTTCAAGACTTACAATAGTGCATGTACTAAAATTATAAGGGCTCGTCCCTGGGTGGGCTTGAACCACCAATCTTTCGGTTAACAGCCGAACACGCTAACCGATTGCGCCACAGAGACAAGATATCAGACTATTTAATCTGTGAAACGAGCGTGAGAACAAATCATTTGCTGGTTTTTAATACTATTTCTATTAAAATTAAAAACAATCATCAATGCCAGAAGTTCAACCACCAACTGTTCGGTTACCAACCGAACGTGCTACCGCCATGCACCACAAAGATAACATGGCAGAATATATTTAATCTGTGAAATGGGCAACACTAAAATTTGTTTTCAGGAGTTTTCTTAGTGATTGTGCCAAAATTATAAGGGCTCATCCCTGGGTGGGCTTGAACCACCAACCTTTCGGTTAACAGCCGAACACGCTAACCGAATGCACCACAGAGACAAGATATCAGACTATTTAATCTGTGAAACGAGCATGACAACAAATCATTTGCTGGTTTTTAATACTGCTTCTATTAAAATTAAAAACAATCGTCAATAGCAGAAATTCAACTACCAGTTGTTCGGTTAGCAAACGATCGTGCTACCGACATGCGCCAAAAAGACGAGATGTCAGAATATATTTAATCGCTGAAACGAGCAACGCTAAAATTTCTTTTCAAGACTTACAATAGTGCATGTACCAAAATTATAAGGACTCATCCCTGGGTGGGCTTGAACCACCAACCTTTCGATTAACAGCCGAACGCACTAACCGATTGCACCACAGAGACAAGATATCAGACTATTTAATCTGTGAAACGAGCATGACAACAAGACATTTGCTGGTTTTTAATACTATTTCTATTAAAACTAAAAACAATCGTCAATGCCAGAAGTTCAACCACCAACTGTTCGGTTACCAAACGCTCGTGCTACCGACATGTGCCAAAAAGACGACATGTCAGAATATATTTAATCGTTGAAACGAGCAATGCTAAAAATTATTTTCAAGACTTACAATAGTGCATGTACCAAAATTATAAGGACTCATCCCTGGGTGGGCTTGAACCACCAACCTTTCGATTAACAGCCGAACGCACTAACCGATTGAACCACAGAGACATCATATCAGACGATTGAATCTGTGAAACGAGCATGACAACAAGACATTTGCTGGTTTTTAATACTATTTCCATTAAAATTAAAAACAATCGTCAATGCCAGAAGTTCAACCACCAACTGTTCGGTCATCAACCGAACGTGCTACCGCCATGCACCCCAAAGAGAACATGGCAGAATACCTAATCTGTTAAACGAGCATGACAAAGTTTTAATTTCAAGAGTTATAATACTGACTGTGCCAAAATTATTAGGGCTCGTCACTGGGTGTGCTTGAACCACCAACTTTTCGATTAACAGCCGAATGCATTAACCGATATAGTGACAGAGACATCATATCAGACGATTGAATCTGTGAAACGAGCATGACAACAAGACATTTGCTGGTTTTAAATACTATTTCTATTAAAATTAAAAACAATCATCGATTCCAGAATTTCAACCACCAACTGTTCGGTCACCAACCGAACGTGCTACCGCCATGCACCCCAAAGATAACATGGCAGAATACCTAATCTGTTAAACGAGCATGACAAAGTTTTAATTTCAAGAGTTATAATACTGAGTGTGCCAAAATTATTAGGGCTCGTCCCTGGGTGTGCTTGAACCACCAACTTTTCGATTAACAGCCGAATGCATTAACCGATTTAGTGACAGAGACATCATATCAGACGATTGAATCTGTGAAACGAGCATGACAACAAATCATTTGCTGGTTTTTAATACTATTTCCATTAAAATTAAAAACAATCGTCAATGCCAGAAGTTCAACCACCAACTGTTCGGTTACCAAACGATCGTGCTACCGACATGTGCCAAAAAGACTGTCAGAATATATTTAATCGTTGAAACGAGCAATGCTAAAAATTATTTTCAAGACTTACAATAGTGCATGTACGAAAATTATAAGGACTCGTCCCTGGGTGGGCTTGAACCACCAATCTTTCGGTTAACAGCCGAACACGCTAACCGATTGCGCCACAGAGACAAGATATCAGACTATTTAATCTGTGAAACAAGCGTCACAACAAATCATTTGCTGGTTTTTAATACTATTTCTATTAAAATTAAAAACAATCGTCAATGGCAGAAATTCAACTACCAACTGTTCGGTTAGCAAACGATCGTGCTACCGACAAGCGCCAAAAAAACGAGATGTCAGAATATATTTAATCTGTGAAATGAGCAATACTAGAATTTATTTTCAAGAGTTATCATAGTGACTGTGCCAAAATTATAAGTGCTCGTCCCTGGGTGGGCTTGAACCACCAACCTTTCGGTTAACAGCCGAACGCACTAACCGATTGCACCACAGAGACAAGATATCAGACTATTTAATCTGTGAAACAAGCATGACAACAAATCATTTGCTGGTTTTTAATACTATTTCTATTAAAATTAAAAACAATCGTCAATGGCAGAAATTCAACTACCAACTGTTCGGTTAGCAAACGATCGTGCTACCGACAAGCGCCAAAAAAACGAGATGTCAGAATATATTTAATCGTTGAAACGAGCAATGCTAAAAATTATTTTCAAGACTTACAATAGTGCATGTACCAAACTTATAAGGGCTCATCCCTGGGTGGGCTAGAACCACCAACCTTTCGGTTAACAGCCGAACGCGCTAACCGATTGCGCCACAGAGACAAGATATCAGACTATTTAACCTGTGAAACGAGCATGACAACAAATCATTTGCTGCTTTTTTAATACTGCTTCTATTAAAATTAAAAACAATTGTCAATGCCAGAAGTTCAACCACCAACTGTTCGGTTACCAAACGATCGTGCTACCGACATGTGCCAAAAAGACGACATGTCAGAATATATTTAATCGTTGAAACGAGCAATGCTAAAAATTATTTTCAAGACTTACAATAGTGCATGTACTAAAATTATAAGGGCTCGTCCCTGGGTGGGCTTGAACCATCAACCTTTCGGTTAACAGCCGAACGCGCTAACCGATTGCACCACAGAGACAAGATATCAGACTATTTAATCTGTGAAACGAGCATGACAACAAAGCATTTGCTAGTTGTTAATACTATTTCCATTAAAATTAAAAACAATCATCAATGCCAGAAGTTCAACCACCAACTGTTCGGTTACCAACCGAACGTGCTACCGCCATGCACCACAAAAATAACATGGCAGAATATATTTAATCTGTGAAATGAGCAACAATAAAATTTGTTTTCAAGAGTTTTCTTAGTGATTGTGCCAAAATTATAAGGGCTCATCCCTGGGTGGGCTTGAACCACCAACCTTTCGGTTAACAGCCGAACACGCTAACCGAATGCACCACAGAGACAAGATATCAAACTATTTAATCTGTGAAACGAGCATGACCACAAATCATTTGCTGGTTTTTAATACTGCTTCTATTAAAATTAAAAACAATCGTCAATAGCAGAAATTCAACTACCAGCTGTTCGGTTAGCAAACAATCGTGCTACCGACATGCGCCAAAAAGACGAGATGTCAGAATATATTTAATCGCTGAAACGAGCAACGCTAAAAATTATTTTCAAGACTTACAATAGTGCATGTACCAAAATTATAAGGACTCGTCCCTGGGTGGGCTTGAACCACCAACTTTTCGATTAACAGCCGAATGCATTAACCGATATAGTGACAGAGACATCATATCAGACGATTGAATCTGTGAAACGAGCATGACAACAAGACATTTGCTGGTTTTAAATACTATTTCTATTAAAATTAAAAACAATCATCGATTCCAGAATTTCAACCACCAACTGTTCGGTCACCAACCGAACGTGCTACCGCCATGCACCCCAAAGATAACATGGCAGAATACCTAATCTGTTAAACGAGCATGACAAAGTTTTAATTTCAAGAGTTATAATACTGAGTGTGCCAAAATTATTAGGGCTCGTCCCTGGGTGTGCTTGAACCACCAACTTTTCGATTAACAGCCGAATGCATTAACCGATTTAGTGACAGAGACATCATATCAGACGATTGAATCTGTGAAACGAGCATGACAACAAATCATTTGCTGGTTTTTAATACTATTTCCATTAAAATTAAAAACAATCGTCAATGCCAGAAGTTCAACCACCAACTGTTCGGTTACCAAACGATCGTGCTACCGACATGTGCCAAAAAGACGACATGTCAGAATATATTTAATCGTTGAAACGAGCAATGCTAAAAATTATTTTCAAGACTTACAATAGTGCATGTACTAAAATTATAAGGGCTCGTCCCTGGGTGGGCTTGAACCATCAACCTTTCGGTTAACAGCCGAACGCGCTAACCGATTGCACCACAGAGACAAGATATCAGACTATTTAATCTGTGAAACGAGCATGACAACAAAGCATTTGCTAGTTGTTAATACTATTTCCATTAAAATTAAAAACAATCATCAATGCCAGAAGTTCAACCACCAACTGTTCGGTTACCAACCGAACGTGCTACCGCCATGCACCACAAAAATAACATGGCAGAATATATTTAATCTGTGAAATGAGCAACAATAAAATTTGTTTTCAAGAGTTTTCTTAGTGATTGTGCCAAAATTATAAGGGCTCATCCCTGGGTGGGCTTGAACCACCAACCTTTCGGTTAACAGCCGAACACGCTAACCGAATGCACCACAGAGACAAGATATCAAACTATTTAATCTGTGAAACGAGCATGACCACAAATCATTTGCTGGTTTTTAATACTGCTTCTATTAAAATTAAAAACAATCGTCAATAGCAGAAATTCAACTACCAGCTGTTCGGTTAGCAAACAATCGTGCTACCGACATGCGCCAAAAAGACGAGATGTCAGAATATATTTAATCGCTGAAACGAGCAACGCTAAAAATTATTTTCAAGACTTACAATAGTGCATGTACCAAAATTATAAGGACTCGTCCCTGGGTGGGCTTGAACCACCAACTTTTCGATTAACAGCCGAATGCATTAACCGATATAGTGACAGAGACATCATATCAGACGATTGAATCTGTGAAACGAGCATGACAACAAGACATTTGCTGGTTTTAAATACTATTTCTATTAAAATTAAAAACAATCATCGATTCCAGAATTTCAACCACCAACTGTTCGGTCACCAACCGAACGTGCTACCGCCATGCACCCCAAAGATAACATGGCAGAATACCTAATCTGTTAAACGAGCATGACAAAGTTTTAATTTCAAGAGTTATAATACTGAGTGTGCCAAAATTATTAGGGCTCGTCCCTGGGTGTGCTTGAACCACCAACTTTTCGATTAACAGCCGAATGCATTAACCGATTTAGTGACAGAGACATCATATCAGACGATTGAATCTGTGAAACGAGCATGACAACAAATCATTTGCTGGTTTTTAATACTATTTCCATTAAAATTAAAAACAATCGTCAATGCCAGAAGTTCAACCACCAACTGTTCGGTTACCAAACGATCGTGCTACCGACATGTGCCAAAAAGACTGTCAGAATATATTTAATCGTTGAAACGAGCAATGCTAAAAATTATTTTCAAGACTTACAATAGTGCATGTACGAAAATTATAAGGACTCGTCCCTGGGTGGGCTTGAACCACCAATCTTTCGGTTAACAGCCGAACACGCTAACCGATTGCGCCACAGAGACAAGATATCAGACTATTTAATCTGTGAAACAAGCGTCACAACAAATCATTTGCTGGTTTTTAATACTATTTCTATTAAAATTAAAAACAATCGTCAATGGCAGAAATTCAACTACCAACTGTTCGGTTAGCAAACGATCGTGCTACCGACAAGCGCCAAAAAAACGAGATGTCAGAATATATTTAATCTGTGAAATGAGCAATACTAGAATTTATTTTCAAGAGTTATCATAGTGACTGTGCCAAAATTATAAGTGCTCGTCCCTGGGTGGGCTTGAACCACCAACCTTTCGGTTAACAGCCGAACGCACTAACCGATTGCACCACAGAGACAAGATATCAGACTATTTAATCTGTGAAACAAGCATGACAACAAATCATTTGCTGGTTTTTAATACTATTTCTATTAAAATTAAAAACAATCGTCAATGGCAGAAATTCAACTACCAACTGTTCGGTTAGCAAACGATCGTGCTACCGACAAGCGCCAAAAAAACGAGATGTCAGAATATATTTAATCGTTGAAACGAGCAATGCTAAAAATTATTTTCAAGACTTACAATAGTGCATGTACCAAACTTATAAGGGCTCATCCCTGGGTGGGCTAGAACCACCAACCTTTCGGTTAACAGCCGAACGCGCTAACCGATTGCGCCACAGAGACAAGATATCAGACTATTTAACCTGTGAAACGAGCATGACAACAAATCATTTGCTGCTTTTTTAATACTGCTTCTATTAAAATTAAAAACAATTGTCAATGCCAGAAGTTCAACCACCAACTGTTCGGTTACCAAACGATCGTGCTACCGACATGTGCCAAAAAGACGACATGTCAGAATATATTTAATCGTTGAAACGAGCAATGCTAAAAATTATTTTCAAGACTTACAATAGTGCATGTACTAAAATTATAAGGGCTCGTCCCTGGGTGGGCTTGAACCATCAACCTTTCGGTTAACAGCCGAACGCGCTAACCGATTGCACCACAGAGACAAGATATCAGACTATTTAATCTGTGAAACGAGCATGACAACAAAGCATTTGCTAGTTGTTAATACTATTTCCATTAAAATTAAAAACAATCATCAATGCCAGAAGTTCAACCACCAACTGTTCGGTTACCAACCGAACGTGCTACCGCCATGCACCACAAAAATAACATGGCAGAATATATTTAATCTGTGAAATGAGCAACAATAAAATTTGTTTTCAAGAGTTTTCTTAGTGATTGTGCCAAAATTATAAGGGCTCATCCCTGGGTGGGCTTGAACCACCAACCTTTCGGTTAACAGCCGAACACGCTAACCGAATGCACCACAGAGACAAGATATCAAACTATTTAATCTGTGAAACGAGCATGACCACAAATCATTTGCTGGTTTTTAATACTGCTTCTATTAAAATTAAAAACAATCGTCAATAGCAGAAATTCAACTACCAGCTGTTCGGTTAGCAAACAATCGTGCTACCGACATGCGCCAAAAAGACGAGATGTCAGAATATATTTAATCGCTGAAACGAGCAACGCTAAAAATTATTTTCAAGACTTACAATAGTGCATGTACCAAAATTATAAGGACTCGTCCCTGGGTGGGCTTGAACCACCAACCTTTCGATTAACAGCCGAACGCACTAACCGATTGCACCACAGAGACAAGATATCAGACTATTTAATCTGTGAAACGAGCATGACAACAAGACATTTGCTGGTTTTAAATACTATTTCTATTAAAATTAAAAACAATCATCGATTCCAGAGTTTCAACCACCAACTGTTCGGTCACCAACCGAACGTGCTACCGCCATGCACCCCAAAGATAACATGGCAGAATACCTAATCTGTTAAACGAGCATGACAAAGTTTTAATTTCAAGAGTTATAATACTGAGTGTGCCAAAATTATTAGGGCTCGTCACTGGGTGTGCTTGAACCACCAACTTTTTGATTAACAGCCGAATGCATTAACCGATTTAGTGACAGAGACATCATATCAGACGATTGAATCTGTGAAACGAGCATGACAACAAATCATGTGCTGGTTTTTAATACTGCTTCTATTAAAATTAAAAACAATCGTTAATGGCGGAAATTCAACTACCAACTGTTCGGTTAGCAAACGATCGTGCTACCGACATGCGCCAAAAAGACGAGATGTCAGAATATATTTATTCTGTGAAATGAGCAATACTAAAATTTATTTTCAAGAGTTATCATAGTGACTGTGCCAATATTATAAGGGCTCATCCCTGGGTGGACTTGAACCACCAACCTTGCGGTTAACAGCCGAACGCGCTCACCGATTGCACCACAGAGACAAGATATCAGATGATTTAATCTGTTAAACGAGCATGACAACAAATCATTTGCTGGTTTTTAATACTATTTCCATTAAAATTAAAAACAATCGTCAATGCCAGAAGTTCAACCACCAACTGTTCGGTTACCAAACGATCGTGCTACCGACATGTGCCAAAAAGACTGTCAGAATATATTTAATCGTTGAAACGAGCAATGCTAAAAATTATTTTCAAGACTTACAATAGTGCATGTACGAAAATTATAAGGACTCGTCCCTGGGTGGGCTTGAACCACCAATCTTTCGGTTAACAGCCGAACGCGCTAACCGATTGCACCACAGAGACAAGATATCAGACTATTTAATCTGTGAAACGAGCGTGACAACAAAGCATTTGCTGGTTTTTAATACTATTTCTATTAAAATTAAAAACAATCGTCAATGGCAGAAATTCAACTACCAACTGTTCGGTTAGCAAACGATCGTGCTACCGACAAGCGCCAAAAAAACGAGATGTCAGAATATATTTAATCTGTGAAATGAGCAATACTAAAATTTATTTTCAAGAGTTATCATAGTGACTGTGCCAAAATTATAAGGGCTCATCCCTGGGTGGGCTTGAACCACCAACCTTTCAGTTAATAGCCGAACGCACTAACCGATTGCACCACAGAGACAAGATATCAGACTATTTAATCTGTGAAACGAGCATGACAACAAATCATTTGCTGGTTTTTAATACTATTTCTATTAAAATTAAAAACAATCGTCAATGCCAGATGTTCAACTACCAACTGTTCGGTTACCAAACGATCGTGCTACCGACATGTGCCAAAAAGACTGTCAGAATATATTTAATCGTGTAAACGAGCAATGCTAAAAATTATTTTCAAGACTTACAATAGTGCATGTACAAAAATTATAAGGACTCGTCCCTGGGTGGGCTTGAACCACCAATCTTTCGGTTAACAGCCGAACGCGCTAACAGATTGCGCCACAGAGACAAGATATCAGACTATTTAATCTGTGAAACGAGCGTGACAACAAATCATTTGCTGGTTTTTAATACTATTTCTATTAAAATTAAAAACAATCGTCAATGGCAGAAATTCAACTACCAACTGTTCGGTTAGCAAACGATCGTGCTACCGACAAGCGCCAAAAAAACGAGATGTCAGAATATATTTAATCTGTGAAATGAGCAATACTAGAAATTATTTTCAAGAGTTATCATAGTGACTGTGCCAAAATTATAAGTGCTCGTCCCTGGGTGGGCTTGAACCACCAACCTTTCGGTTAACAGCCGAACGCGCTAACCGATTGCGCCACAGAGACAAGATATCAGACTATTTAGTCTGTGAAACGAGCATGACAACAAATCATTTGCTGCTTTTTTAATACTGCTTCTATTAAAATTAAAAACAATTGTCAATGCCAGAAGTTCAACCACCAACTGTTCGGTTACCAAACGATCGTGCTACCGACATGTGCCAAAAAGACGACATGTCAGAATATATTTAATCGTTGAAACGAGCAATGCTAAAAATTATTTTCAAGACTTACAATAGTGCATGTACTAAAATTATAAGGGCTCGTCCCTGGGTGGGCTTGAACCATCAACCTTTCGGATAACAGCCGAACGCGCTAACCGATTGCACCACAGAGACAAGATATCAGACTATTTAATCTGTGAAACGAGCATGACAACAAAATATTTGCTGGTTTTTAATACTATTTCTATTAAAATTAAAAACAATCGTCAATGCCAGAAGTTCAACCACCAACTGTTCAGTTACCAACCGAACGTGCTACCGCCATGCACCACAAAAATAACATGGCAGAATATACTTAATCTGTGAAATGAGCAACAATAAAAATTGTTTTCAAAAGTTTCCTTAGTGATTGTGCTAAAATTATAAGGGCTCATCCCTGGGTGGGCTTGAACCACCAACCTTTCGGTTAACAGCCGAACGCGCTAACCGATTGCGCCACAGAGACAAGATATCAGACTATTTAATCTGTGAAACGAGCATGACAACAAATCATTTGCTGGTTTTTAATACTATTTCTTTTAAAATTAAAAACAATCATCAATGGCGGAAATTCAACTACCAACTGTTCGGTTAGCAAACGATCGTGCTACCGACATGCGCCAAAAAGACGAGATGTCAGAATATATTTATTCTGTGAAATGAGCAATACTAAAATTTATTTTCAAGAGTTATCATAGTGACTGTGCCAAAATTATAAGGGCTCATCCCTGGGTGGGCTTGAACCACCAACCTTTCAGTTAACAGCCGAACGCACTAACCGATTGCGCCACAGAGACAAGATATCAGACTTTTTAATCTGTGAAACGAGCATGACAACAAATCATTTGCTGGTATTTAATACTATTTCCATTAAAGTTAAAAACAATCGTCAATGCCAGAAGTTCAACCACCAACTGTTCGGTTACCAAACGATCGTGCTACCGACATGTGCCAAAAAGACTGTCAGAATATATTTAATCGTTGAAACGAGCAATGCTAAAAATTACTTTCAAGACTTACAATAGTGCATGTACGAAAATTATAAGGACTCATCCCTGGGTGGGCTTGAACCACCAATCTTTCGGTTAACAGCCGAACGCGCTAACCGATTGCACCACAGAGACAAGATATCAGACTATTTAATCTGTGAAACGAGCATGACAACAAAGCATTTGCTAGTTTATAATACTATTTCCATTAAAATTAAAAACAATCGTCAATGCCAGAAGTTTAACCACCAACTGTTCGGTTACCAAACGATCGTGCTACCGACATGTGCCAAAAAGACGAAATGTCAGAATATATTTAATCGCTGAAACGAGCAACGCCAAAAATTATTTTCAAGACTTACAATAGTGCATGTACCAAAATTATAAGGGCTCGTCCCTGGGTGGGCTTGAACCACCAATCTTTCGGTTAACAGCCGAACACGCTAACCGATTGCGCCACAGAGACAAGATATCAGACTATTTAATCTGTGAAACGAGCGTGAGAACAAATCATTTGCTGGTTTTTAATACTATTTCTATTAAAATTAAAAACAATCGTCAATGGCAGAAATTCAACTACCAACTGTTCGGTTAGCAAACGATCGTGCTACCGACAAGCGCCAAAAAAACGAGATGTCAGAATATATTTAATCTGTGAAATGAGCAACACTAAAATTTATTTTCAAGAGTTATCATAGTGACTGTGCCAAAATTATAAGTTCTCGTCCCTGGGTGGGCTTGAACCACCAACCTTTCGGTTAACAGCCGAACGCGCAAACCGATTGCACCACAGAGACAAGATATCAGACTATTTAATCTGTGAAACGAGCATGACAACAAAGCATTTGCTAGTTTTTAATACTATTTCCATTTAAATTAAAAACAATCGTCAATGCCAGAAGTTCAACCACCAACTGTTCGGTTACCAAACGATCGTGCTACCGACATGTGCCAAAAAGATGAAATGTCAGAATATATTTAATCGCTGAAACGAGCAACGCTAAAAATTACTTTCAAGACTTACAATAGTGCATGTACCAAAATTATAAGGACTCATCCCTGGGTGGACTTGAACCACCAACCTTTCGATTAACAGCCGAACGCACTAACCGATTGCACCACAGAGACAAGATATCAGACTATTTAATCTGTGAAACGAGCATGACAACAAGACATTTGCTGGTTTTTAATACTATTTCTATTAAAATTAAAAACAATCGTCAATGCCAGAAGTTCAACCACCAACTGTTCGGTCACCAACCGAACGTGCTACCGCCATGCACCCCAAAGATAACATGGCAGAATACCTAATCTGTTAAACGAGCATGAAAAAGTTTTATTTTCAAGAGTTATAATACTGAGTGTGCCAAAATTATTAGGGCTCGTCCTTGGGTGTGCTTGAACCGCCAACTTTTCGATTAACAGCCGAATGCATTAACCGATTTAGTGACAGAGACATCATATCAGACGATTGAATCTGTGAAACGAGCATGACAACAAATCATGTGCTGGTTGTTAATACTGCTTCTATTAAAATTAAAAACAATCGTTAATGGCGGAAATTGAACTACCAACTGTTCGGTTAGCAAACGATCGTGCTACCGACATGCGCCAAAAAAACGGGATGTCAGAATATATTTATTCTGTGAAATGAGCAATACTAAAATTTATTTTCAAGAGTTATCATAGTGACTGTGCCAAAATTATAAGGGCTCATCCCTGGGTGGGCTTGAACCACCAACCTTTCGGTTAACAGCCGAAGGCGCTAACCGATTGCACCACAGAGACAAGATATCAGACTATTTAATCTGTGAAACGAGCATGACAACAAATCATTCGCTGGTTTTTAATACTATTTCCATTAAAATTAAAAACAAACGTCAATGCCAGAAGTTCAACCACCAACTGTTCGGTTACCAAACGATCGTGCTACCGACATGTGCCAAAAAGACTGTCAGAATATATTTAATCGTTGAAACGAGCAATGCTAAAAATTATTTTCAAGACTTACAATAGTGCATGTACGAAAATTATAAGGACTCGTCCCTGGGTGGGCTTGAACCACCAATCTTTCGGTTAACAGCCGAACGCGCTAACCGATTGCGCGACAGAGACAAGATATCAGACTATTTAATCTGTGAAACGAGCATGACAACAAAGCATTTCCTAGTTTTTAATACTATTTCCATTAAAATTAAAAACAATTGTCAATGGCAGAAATTCAACTACCAACTGTTCGGTTAGCAAACGATCGTGCTACCGACAAGCGCCAAAAAAACGAGATGTCAGAATATATTTAATCGTTGAAACGAGCAATGCTAAAAATTATTTTCAAGACTTACAATAGTGCATGTACCAAAATTATAAGGGCTCGTCCCTGGGTGGGCTTGAACCATCAACCTTTCGGTTAACAGCCGAACGCGCTAACCGATTGCACCACAGAGACAAGATATCAGACTATTTAATCTGTGAAACGAGCATGACAACAAAGCATTTCCTAGTTTTTAATACTATTTCCATTAAAATTAAAAACAATTGTCAATGGCAGAAATTCAACTACCAACTGTTCGGTTAGCAAACGATCGTGCTACCGACATGCGCCAAAAAAACGAGATGTCAGAATATATTTAATCGTTGAAACGAGCAATGCTAAAAATTATTTTCAAGACTTACAATAGTGCATGTACTAAAATTATAAGGGCTCGTCCCTGGGTGGGCTTGAACCACCAATCTTTCGGTTAACAGCCGAACACGCTAACCGATTGCGCCACAGAGACAAGATATCAGACTATTTAATCTGTGAAACGAGCGTGAGAACAAATCATTTGCTGGTTTTTAATACTATTTCTATTAAAATTAAAAACAATCATCAATGCCAGAAGTTCAACCACCAACTGTTCGGTTACCAACCGAACGTGCTACCGCCATGCACCACAAAGATAACATGGCAGAATATATTTAATCTGTGAAATGGGCAACACTAAAATTTGTTTTCAGGAGTTTTCTTAGTGATTGTGCCAAAATTATAAGGGCTCATCCCTGGGTGGGCTTGAACCACCAACCTTTCGGTTAACAGCCGAACACGCTAACCGAATGCACCACAGAGACAAGATATCAGACTATTTAATCTGTGAAACGAGCATGACAACAAATCATTTGCTGGTTTTTAATACTGCTTCTATTAAAATTAAAAACAATCGTCAATAGCAGAAATTCAACTACCAGTTGTTCGGTTAGCAAACGATCGTGCTACCGACATGCGCCAAAAAGACGAGATGTCAGAATATATTTAATCGCTGAAACGAGCAACGCTAAAATTTCTTTTCAAGACTTACAATAGTGCATGTACCAAAATTATAAGGACTCATCCCTGGGTGGGCTTGAACCACCAACCTTTCGATTAACAGCCGAACGCACTAACCGATTGCACCACAGAGACAAGATATCAGACTATTTAATCTGTGAAACGAGCATGACAACAAGACATTTGCTGGTTTTTAATACTATTTCTATTAAAACTAAAAACAATCGTCAATGCCAGAAGTTCAACCACCAACTGTTCGGTTACCAAACGCTCGTGCTACCGACATGTGCCAAAAAGACGACATGTCAGAATATATTTAATCGTTGAAACGAGCAATGCTAAAAATTATTTTCAAGACTTACAATAGTGCATGTACCAAAATTATAAGGACTCATCCCTGGGTGGGCTTGAACCACCAACCTTTCGATTAACAGCCGAACGCACTAACCGATTGAACCACAGAGACATCATATCAGACGATTGAATCTGTGAAACGAGCATGACAACAAGACATTTGCTGGTTTTTAATACTATTTCCATTAAAATTAAAAACAATCGTCAATGCCAGAAGTTCAACCACCAACTGTTCGGTCATCAACCGAACGTGCTACCGCCATGCACCCCAAAGAGAACATGGCAGAATACCTAATCTGTTAAACGAGCATGACAAAGTTTTAATTTCAAGAGTTATAATACTGACTGTGCCAAAATTATTAGGGCTCGTCACTGGGTGTGCTTGAACCACCAACTTTTCGATTAACAGCCGAATGCATTAACCGATATAGTGACAGAGACATCATATCAGACGATTGAATCTGTGAAACGAGCATGACAACAAGACATTTGCTGGTTTTAAATACTATTTCTATTAAAATTAAAAACAATCATCGATTCCAGAATTTCAACCACCAACTGTTCGGTCACCAACCGAACGTGCTACCGCCATGCACCCCAAAGATAACATGGCAGAATACCTAATCTGTTAAACGAGCATGACAAAGTTTTAATTTCAAGAGTTATAATACTGAGTGTGCCAAAATTATTAGGGCTCGTCCCTGGGTGTGCTTGAACCACCAACTTTTCGATTAACAGCCGAATGCATTAACCGATTTAGTGACAGAGACATCATATCAGACGATTGAATCTGTGAAACGAGCATGACAACAAATCATTTGCTGGTTTTTAATACTATTTCCATTAAAATTAAAAACAATCGTCAATGCCAGAAGTTCAACCACCAACTGTTCGGTTACCAAACGATCGTGCTACCGACATGTGCCAAAAAGACTGTCAGAATATATTTAATCGTTGAAACGAGCAATGCTAAAAATTATTTTCAAGACTTACAATAGTGCATGTACGAAAATTATAAGGACTCGTCCCTGGGTGGGCTTGAACCACCAATCTTTCGGTTAACAGCCGAACACGCTAACCGATTGCGCCACAGAGACAAGATATCAGACTATTTAATCTGTGAAACAAGCGTCACAACAAATCATTTGCTGGTTTTTAATACTATTTCTATTAAAATTAAAAACAATCGTCAATGGCAGAAATTCAACTACCAACTGTTCGGTTAGCAAACGATCGTGCTACCGACAAGCGCCAAAAAAACGAGATGTCAGAATATATTTAATCTGTGAAATGAGCAATACTAGAATTTATTTTCAAGAGTTATCATAGTGACTGTGCCAAAATTATAAGTGCTCGTCCCTGGGTGGGCTTGAACCACCAACCTTTCGGTTAACAGCCGAACGCACTAACCGATTGCACCACAGAGACAAGATATCAGACTATTTAATCTGTGAAACAAGCATGACAACAAATCATTTGCTGGTTTTTAATACTATTTCTATTAAAATTAAAAACAATCGTCAATGGCAGAAATTCAACTACCAACTGTTCGGTTAGCAAACGATCGTGCTACCGACAAGCGCCAAAAAAACGAGATGTCAGAATATATTTAATCGTTGAAACGAGCAATGCTAAAAATTATTTTCAAGACTTACAATAGTGCATGTACCAAACTTATAAGGGCTCATCCCTGGGTGGGCTAGAACCACCAACCTTTCGGTTAACAGCCGAACGCGCTAACCGATTGCGCCACAGAGACAAGATATCAGACTATTTAACCTGTGAAACGAGCATGACAACAAATCATTTGCTGCTTTTTTAATACTGCTTCTATTAAAATTAAAAACAATTGTCAATGCCAGAAGTTCAACCACCAACTGTTCGGTTACCAAACGATCGTGCTACCGACATGTGCCAAAAAGACGACATGTCAGAATATATTTAATCGTTGAAACGAGCAATGCTAAAAATTATTTTCAAGACTTACAATAGTGCATGTACTAAAATTATAAGGGCTCGTCCCTGGGTGGGCTTGAACCATCAACCTTTCGGTTAACAGCCGAACGCGCTAACCGATTGCACCACAGAGACAAGATATCAGACTATTTAATCTGTGAAACGAGCATGACAACAAAGCATTTGCTAGTTGTTAATACTATTTCCATTAAAATTAAAAACAATCATCAATGCCAGAAGTTCAACCACCAACTGTTCGGTTACCAACCGAACGTGCTACCGCCATGCACCACAAAAATAACATGGCAGAATATATTTAATCTGTGAAATGAGCAACAATAAAATTTGTTTTCAAGAGTTTTCTTAGTGATTGTGCCAAAATTATAAGGGCTCATCCCTGGGTGGGCTTGAACCACCAACCTTTCGGTTAACAGCCGAACACGCTAACCGAATGCACCACAGAGACAAGATATCAAACTATTTAATCTGTGAAACGAGCATGACCACAAATCATTTGCTGGTTTTTAATACTGCTTCTATTAAAATTAAAAACAATCGTCAATAGCAGAAATTCAACTACCAGCTGTTCGGTTAGCAAACAATCGTGCTACCGACATGCGCCAAAAAGACGAGATGTCAGAATATATTTAATCGCTGAAACGAGCAACGCTAAAAATTATTTTCAAGACTTACAATAGTGCATGTACCAAAATTATAAGGACTCGTCCCTGGGTGGGCTTGAACCACCAACCTTTCGATTAACAGCCGAACGCACTAACCGATTGCACCACAGAGACAAGATATCAGACTATTTAATCTGTGAAACGAGCATGACAACAAGACATTTGCTGGTTTTAAATACTATTTCTATTAAAATTAAAAACAATCATCGATTCCAGAGTTTCAACCACCAACTGTTCGGTCACCAACCGAACGTGCTACCGCCATGCACCCCAAAGATAACATGGCAGAATACCTAATCTGTTAAACGAGCATGACAAAGTTTTAATTTCAAGAGTTATAATACTGAGTGTGCCAAAATTATTAGGGCTCGTCACTGGGTGTGCTTGAACCACCAACTTTTTGATTAACAGCCGAATGCATTAACCGATTTAGTGACAGAGACATCATATCAGACGATTGAATCTGTGAAACGAGCGTGACAACAAATCATGTGCTGGTTTTTAATACTGCTTCTATTAAAATTAAAAACAATCGTTAATGGCGGAAATTCAACTACCAACTGTTCGGTTAGCAAACGATCGTGCTACCGACATGCGCCAAAAAGACGAGATGTCAGAATATATTTATTCTGTGAAATGAGCAATACTAAAATTTATTTTCAAGAGTTATCATAGTGACTGTGCCAATATTATAAGGGCTCATCCCTGGGTGGACTTGAACCACCAACCTTGCGGTTAACAGCCGAACGCGCTCACCGATTGCACCACAGAGACAAGATATCAGATGATTTAATCTGTTAAACGAGCATGACAACAAATCATTTGCTGGTTTTTAATACTATTTCCATTAAAATTAAAAACAATCGTCAATGCCAGAAGTTCAACCACCAACTGTTCGGTTACCAAACGATCGTGCTACCGACATGTGCCAAAAAGACTGTCAGAATATATTTAATCGTTGAAACGAGCAATGCTAAAAATTATTTTCAAGACTTACAATAGTGCATGTACGAAAATTATAAGGACTCGTCCCTGGGTGGGCTTGAACCACCAATCTTTCGGTTAACAGCCGAACGCGCTAACCGATTGCACCACAGAGACAAGATATCAGACTATTTAATCTGTGAAACGAGCGTGACAACAAAGCATTTGCTGGTTTTTAATACTATTTCTATTAAAATTAAAAACAATCGTCAATGGCAGAAATTCAACTACCAACTGTTCGGTTAGCAAACGATCGTGCTACCGACAAGCGCCAAAAAAACGAGATGTCAGAATATATTTAATCTGTGAAATGAGCAATACTAAAATTTATTTTCAAGAGTTATCATAGTGACTGTGCCAAAATTATAAGGGCTCATCCCTGGGTGGGCTTGAACCACCAACCTTTCAGTTAATAGCCGAACGCACTAACCGATTGCACCACAGAGACAAGATATCAGACTATTTAATCTGTGAAACGAGCATGACAACAAATCATTTGCTGGTTTTTAATACTATTTCTATTAAAATTAAAAACAATCGTCAATGCCAGATGTTCAACTACCAACTGTTCGGTTACCAAACGATCGTGCTACCGACATGTGCCAAAAAGACTGTCAGAATATATTTAATCGTGTAAACGAGCAATGCTAAAAATTATTTTCAAGACTTACAATAGTGCATGTACAAAAATTATAAGGACTCGTCCCTGGGTGGGCTTGAACCACCAATCTTTCGGTTAACAGCCGAACGCGCTAACAGATTGCGCCACAGAGACAAGATATCAGACTATTTAATCTGTGAAACGAGCGTGACAACAAATCATTTGCTGGTTTTTAATACTATTTCTATTAAAATTAAAAACAATCGTCAATGGCAGAAATTCAACTACCAACTGTTCGGTTAGCAAACGATCGTGCTACCGACAAGCGCCAAAAAAACGAGATGTCAGAATATATTTAATCTGTGAAATGAGCAATACTAGAAATTATTTTCAAGAGTTATCATAGTGACTGTGCCAAAATTATAAGTGCTCGTCCCTGGGTGGGCTTGAACCACCAACCTTTCGGTTAACAGCCGAACGCGCTAACCGATTGCGCCACAGAGACAAGATATCAGACTATTTAGTCTGTGAAACGAGCATGACAACAAATCATTTGCTGCTTTTTTAATACTGCTTCTATTAAAATTAAAAACAATTGTCAATGCCAGAAGTTCAACCACCAACTGTTCGGTTACCAAACGATCGTGCTACCGACATGTGCCAAAAAGACGACATGTCAGAATATATTTAATCGTTGAAACGAGCAATGCTAAAAATTATTTTCAAGACTTACAATAGTGCATGTACTAAAATTATAAGGGCTCGTCCCTGGGTGGGCTTGAACCATCAACCTTTCGGATAACAGCCGAACGCGCTAACCGATTGCACCACAGAGACAAGATATCAGACTATTTAATCTGTGAAACGAGCATGACAACAAAATATTTGCTGGTTTTTAATACTATTTCTATTAAAATTAAAAACAATCGTCAATGCCAGAAGTTCAACCACCAACTGTTCAGTTACCAACCGAACGTGCTACCGCCATGCACCACAAAAATAACATGGCAGAATATACTTAATCTGTGAAATGAGCAACAATAAAAATTGTTTTCAAAAGTTTCCTTAGTGATTGTGCTAAAATTATAAGGGCTCATCCCTGGGTGGGCTTGAACCACCAACCTTTCGGTTAACAGCCGAACGCGCTAACCGATTGCGCCACAGAGACAAGATATCAGACTATTTAATCTGTGAAACGAGCATGACAACAAATCATTTGCTGGTTTTTAATACTATTTCTTTTAAAATTAAAAACAATCATCAATGCCGGAAATTCAACTACCAACTGTTCGGTTAGCAAACGATCGTGCTACCGACATGCGCCAAAAAGACGAGATGTCAGAATATATTTATTCTGTGAAATGAGCAATACTAAAATTTATTTTCAAGAGTTATCATAGTGACTGTGCCAAAATTATAAGGGCTCATCCCTGGGTGGGCTTGAACCACCAACCTTTCAGTTAACAGCCGAACGCACTAACCGATTGCGCCACAGAGACAAGATATCAGACTTTTTAATCTGTGAAACGAGCATGACAACAAATCATTTGCTGGTATTTAATACTATTTCCATTAAAATTAAAAACAATCGTCAATGCCAGAAGTTCAACCACCAACTGTTCGGTTACCAAACGATCGTGCTACCGACATGTGCCAAAAAGACTGTCAGAATATATTTAATCGTTGAAACGAGCAATGCTAAAAATTACTTTCAAGACTTACAATAGTGCATGTACGAAAATTATAAGGACTCATCCCTGGGTGGGCTTGAACCACCAATCTTTCGGTTAACAGCCGAACGCGCTAACCGATTGCACCACAGAGACAAGATATCAGACTATTTAATCTGTGAAACGAGCATGACAACAAAGCATTTGCTAGTTTATAATACTATTTCCATTAAAATTAAAAACAATCGTCAATGCCAGAAGTTTAACCACCAACTGTTCGGTTACCAAACGATCGTGCTACCGACATGTGCCAAAAAGACGAAATGTCAGAATATATTTAATCGCTGAAACGAGCAACGCCAAAAATTATTTTCAAGACTTACAATAGTGCATGTACCAAAATTATAAGGGCTCGTCCCTGGGTGGGCTTGAACCACCAATCTTTCGGTTAACAGCCGAACACGCTAACCGATTGCGCCACAGAGACAAGATATCAGACTATTTAATCTGTGAAACGAGCGTGAGAACAAATCATTTGCTGGTTTTTAATACTATTTCTATTAAAATTAAAAACAATCGTCAATGGCAGAAATTCAACTACCAACTGTTCGGTTAGCAAACGATCGTGCTACCGACAAGCGCCAAAAAAACGAGATGTCAGAATATATTTAATCTGTGAAATGAGCAACACTAAAATTTATTTTCAAGAGTTATCATAGTGACTGTGCCAAAATTATAAGTTCTCGTCCCTGGGTGGGCTTGAACCACCAACCTTTCGGTTAACAGCCGAACGCGCAAACCGATTGCACCACAGAGACAAGATATCAGACTATTTAATCTGTGAAACGAGCATGACAACAAAGCATTTGCTAGTTTTTAATACTATTTCCATTTAAATTAAAAACAATCGTCAATGCCAGAAGTTCAACCACCAACTGTTCGGTTACCAAACGATCGTGCTACCGACATGTGCCAAAAAGATGAAATGTCAGAATATATTTAATCGCTGAAACGAGCAACGCTAAAAATTACTTTCAAGACTTACAATAGTGCATGTACCAAAATTATAAGGACTCATCCCTGGGTGGACTTGAACCACCAACCTTTCGATTAACAGCCGAACGCACTAACCGATTGCACCACAGAGACAAGATATCAGACTATTTAATCTGTGAAACGAGCATGACAACAAGACATTTGCTGGTTTTTAATACTATTTCCATTAAAATTAAAAACAATCGTCAATGCCAGAAGTTCAACCACCAACTGTTCGGTCACCAACCGAACGTGCTACCGCCATGCACCCCAAAGATAACATGGCAGAATACCTAATCTGTTAAACGAGCATGAAAAAGTTTTATTTTCAAGAGTTATAATACTGAGTGTGCCAAAATTATTAGGGCTCGTCCTTGGGTGTGCTTGAACCGCCAACTTTTCGATTAACAGCCGAATGCATTAACCGATTTAGTGACAGAGACATCATATCAGACGATTGAATCTGTGAAACGAGCATGACAACAAATCATGTGCTGGTTGTTAATACTGCTTCTATTAAAATTAAAAACAATCGTTAATGGCGGAAATTGAACTACCAACTGTTCGGTTAGCAAACGATCGTGCTACCGACATGCGCCAAAAAAACGGGATGTCAGAATATATTTATTCTGTGAAATGAGCAATACTAAAATTTATTTTCAAGAGTTATCATAGTGACTGTGCCAAAATTATAAGGGCTCATCCCTGGGTGGGCTTGAACCACCAACCTTTCGGTTAACAGCCGAAGGCGCTAACCGATTGCACCACAGAGACAAGATATCAGACTATTTAATCTGTGAAACGAGCATGACAACAAATCATTCGCTGGTTTTTAATACTATTTCCATTAAAATTAAAAACAAACGTCAATGCCAGAAGTTCAACCACCAACTGTTCGGTTACCAAACGATCGTGCTACCGACATGTGCCAAAAAGACTGTCAGAATATATTTAATCGTTGAAACGAGCAATGCTAAAAATTATTTTCAAGACTTACAATAGTGCATGTACGAAAATTATAAGGACTCGTCCCTGGGTGGGCTTGAACCACCAATCTTTCGGTTAACAGCCGAACGCGCTAACCGATTGCGCGACAGAGACAAGATATCAGACTATTTAATCTGTGAAACGAGCATGACAACAAAGCATTTCCTAGTTTTTAATACTATTTCCATTAAAATTAAAAACAATTGTCAATGGCAGAAATTCAACTACCAACTGTTCGGTTAGCAAACGATCGTGCTACCGACAAGCGCCAAAAAAACGAGATGTCAGAATATATTTAATCGTTGAAACGAGCAATGCTAAAAATTATTTTCAAGACTTACAATAGTGCATGTACCAAAATTATAAGGGCTCGTCCCTGGGTGGGCTTGAACCATCAACCTTTCGGTTAACAGCCGAACGCGCTAACCGATTGCACCACAGAGACAAGATATCAGACTATTTAATCTGTGAAACGAGCATGACAACAAAGCATTTCCTAGTTTTTAATACTATTTCCATTAAAATTAAAAACAATTGTCAATGGCAGAAATTCAACTACCAACTGTTCGGTTAGCAAACGATCGTGCTACCGACATGCGCCAAAAAAACGAGATGTCAGAACATATTTAATCGTTGAAACGAGCAATGCTAAAAATTATTTTCAAGACTTACAATAGTGCATGTACTAAAATTATAAGGGGTCGTCCCTGGGTGGGCTTGAACCATCAACCTTTCGGTTAACAGCCGAACGCGCTAACCGATTGCACCACAGAGACAAGATATCAGACTATTTAATCTGTGAAACGAGCATGACAACAAAGCATTTGCTAGTTTTTAATACTATTTCCATTAAAATTAAAAACAATTGTCAATGCCAGAAGTTCAACCACCAACTGTTCGGTTACCAACCGAACGTGCTACCGCCATGCACCACAAAAATAACATGGCAGAATATATTTAATCTGTGAAATGAGCAACAATAAAATTTGTTTTCAAGAGTTTTCTTAGTGATTGTGCCAAAATTATAAGGGCTCATCCCTGGGTGGGCTTGAACCACCAACCTTTCGGTTAACAGCCGAACACGCTAACCGAATGCACCACAGAGACAAGATATCAAACTATTTAATCTGTGAAAGGAGCATGACAACAAATCATTTGCTGGTTTTTAATACTGCTTCTATTAAAATTAAAAACAATCGTCAATAGCAGAAATTCAACTACCAGCTGTTCGGTTAGCAAACGATCGTGCTACCGACATGCGCCAAAAAGACGAGATGTCAGAATATATTTAATCGCTGAAACGAGCAACGCTAAAAATTATTTTTAAGACTTACAATATTGCATGTACCAAAATTATAAGGACTCGTCCCTGGGTGGGCTTGAACCACCAACCTTTCGATTAACAGCCGAATGCATTAACCGATTTAGTGACAGAGACATCATATCAGACGATTGAATCTGTGAAACGAGCATGACAACAAATCATGTGCTGGTTTTTAATACTGCTTCTATTAAAATTAAAAACAATCGTCAATGGCGGAAATTCAACTACCAACTGTTCGGTTAGCAAACGATCGTCCTACCGACATGCGCCAAAAAGACGAGATGTCAGAATATATTTATTATGTGAAATGAGCAATACTAAAATTTATTTTCAAGAGTTATCATAGTGACTGTGCCAAAATTATAAGGGCTCATCCCTGGGTGGGCTTGAACCACCAACCTTTCGGTTAACAGCCGAACGCGCTAACCGATTGCACCACAGAGACAAGATATCAGACTATTTAATCTGTGAAACGAGCATGACAACAAATCATTTGTTGGTTTTTAATACTATTTCCATTAAAATTAAAAACAATCGTCAATGCCAGAAGTTCAACCACCAACTGTTCGGTTACCAAAGGATCGTGCTACCGACATGTGCCAAAAAGACTGTCAGAATATATTTAATCATTGAAACGAGCAATGCTAAAAATTATTTTCAAGACTTACAATAGTGCATGTACGAAAATTATAAGGGCTCGTCCCTGGGTAGGTTTGAAGCACCAACCTTTCGGTTAACAGCCGAACGCACTAACCGATTGCACCACAGAGACAAGATATCAGACTATTTAATCTGTGAAACGAGCATGACAACAAATCATTTGCTGGTTTTTAATACTATTTCTATTAAAATTAAAAACAATCATCAATGCCAGAAGTTCAACCACCAACTGTTCGGTTAGCAAACGATCGTGCTACCGACATGCGCCAAAAAGACGAGATGTCAGAATATATTTAATCTGTGAAATGGGCAACACTAAAATTTGTTTTCAAGAGTTTTCTTAGTGATTGTGCCAAAATTATAAGGGCTCATCCCTGGGTGGGCTTGAACCACCAACCTTTCGGTTAACAGCCGAACACGCTAACCGAATGCACCACAGAGACAAGATATCAGACTATTTAATCTGTGAAACGAGCATGACAACAAATCATTTGCTGGTTTTTAATACTGCTTCTATTAAAATTAAAAACAATCGTCAATAGCAGAAATTCAACTACCAGCTGTTCGGTTAGCAAACGATCGTGCTACCGACATGCGCCAAAAAGACGAGATGTCAGAATATATTTAATCGCTGAAACGAGCAACGCTAAAATTTATTTTCAAGATTTACAATAGTGCATGTACCAAAATTATAAGGTCTCATCCCTGGGTGGGCTTGAACCACCAACCTTTCGATTAACAGCCGAACGCGCTAACCGATTGCACCACAGAGACAAGATATCAGACTATTTAATCTGTGAAACGAGCATGACAACAAGACATTTGCTGGTTTTTAATACTATTTCTATTAAAATTAAAAACAATCGTCAATGGCAGAAGTTCAACCACCAACTGTTCGGTTACCAAACGATCGTGCTACCGACAAGCGCCAAAAAAACGAGATGTCAGAATATATTTAATCTGTGAAATGAGCAATACTAGAATTTATTTTCAAGAGTTATCATAGTGATTGTGCCAAAATTATAAGTGCTCGTCCCTGGGTGGGCTTGAACCACCAACCTTTCGGTTAACAGCCGAACGCGCTAACCGATTGCACCACAAAGACAAGATATCAGACTATTTAATCTGTGAAACGAGCATGACAACAAATCATTTGCTGGTTTTTTATACTATTTCTATTAAAATTAAAAACAATCATCAATGCCAGAAGTTCAACCACCAACTGTTCGGTTACCAACCGAACGTGCTACCGCCATGCACAACAAAGATAACATGGCAGAATATATTTAATCTGTGAAATGGGCAACACTAAAATTTGTTTTCAAGAGTTTTCTTAGTGATTGTGCCAAAATTATAAGGGCTCATCCCTGGGTGGGCTTGAACCACCAACCTTTCGGTTAACAGCCGAACACGCTAACCGAATGCACCACAGAGACAAGATATCAGACTATTTAATCTGTGAAACGAGCATGACAACAAATCATTTGCTGGTTTTTAATACTGCTTCTATTAAAATTAAAAACAATCGTCAATAGCAGAAATTCAACTACCAGCTGTTCGGTTAGCAAACGATCGTGCTACCGACATGCGCCAAAAAGACGAGATGTCAGAATATATTTAATCGCTGAAACGAGCAATGCTAAAATTTGTTTTCAAGACTTACAATAGTGCATGTACCAAAATTATAAGGACTCATCCCTGGGTGGGCTTGAACCACCAACCTTTCGATTAACAGCCGAACGCACTAACCGATTGCACCACAGAGACAAGATATCAGACTATTTAATCTGTGAAACGAGCATGACAACAAGACATTTGCTGGTTTTTAATACTATTTCTATTAAAATTAAAAACAATCGTCAATGCCAGAAGTTCAACCACCAACTGTTCGGTTACCAAACGCTCGTGCTACCGACATGTGCCAAAAAGACGACATGTCAGAATATATTTAATCGTTGAAACGAGCAATGCTAAAAATTATTTTCAAGACTTACAATAGTGCATGTACCAAAATTATAAGGACTCATCCCTGGGTGGGCTTGAACCACCAACCTTTCGATTAACAGCCGAACGCACTAACCGATTGAACCACAGAGACATCATATCAGACGATTGAATCTGTGAAACGAGCATGACAACAAGACATTTGCTGGTTTTTAATACTATTTCCATTAAAATTAAAAACAATCATCAATGCCAGAAGTTCAACCACCAACTGTTCGGTCACCAACCGAACGTGCTACCGCCATGCACCCCAAAGAGAACATGGCAGAATACCTAATCTGTTAAACGAGCATGACAAAGTTTTAATTTCAAGAGTTATAATACTGACTGTGCCAAAATTATTAGGGCTCGTCACTGGGTGTGCTTGAACCACCAACTTTTCGATTAACAGCCGAATGCATTAACCGATTTAGTGACAGAGACATCATATCAGACGATTGAATCTGTGAAACGAGCATTACAACAAGACATTTGCTGGTTTTAAATACTATTTCTATTAAAATTAAAAACAATCATCGATTCCAGAATTACAACCACCAACTGTTCGGTCACCAACCGAACGTGCTACCGCCATGCACCCCAAAGATAACATGGCAGAATACCTAATCTGTTAAACGAGCGTGACAAAGTTTTAATTTCAAGAGTTATAATACTGACTGTGCCAAAATTATTAGGGCTCGTCACTGGGTGTGCTTGAACCACCAACTTTTCGATTAACAGCCGAATGCATTAACCGATTTAGTGACAGAGACATCATATCAGACGATTGAATCTGTGAAACGAGCATGACAACAAATCATGTGCTGGTTTTTAATACTGCTTCTATTAAAATTAAAAACAATCGTCAATGGCGGAAATTCAACTACCAACTGTTCGGTTAGCAAACGATCGTGCTACCGACATGCGCCAAAAAGATGAGATGTCAGAATATATTTATTATGTGAAATGAGCAATACTAAAATTTATTTTCAAGAGTTATCATAGTGACTGTGCCAAAATTATAAGGGCTCATCCCTGGGTGGGCTTGAACCACCAACCTTTCGGTTAACAGCCGAACGCGCTAACCGATTGCACCACAGAGACAAGATATCAGACTATTTAATCTGTGAAACGAGCATGACAACAAATCATTTGTTGGTTTTTAATACTATTTCCATTAAAATTAAAAACAATCGTCAATGCCAGAAGTTCAACCACCAACTGTTCGGTTACCAAAGGATCGTGCTACCGACATGTGCCAAAAAGACTGTCAGAATATATTTAATCATTGAAACGAGCAATGCTAAAAATTATTTTCAAGACTTACAATAGTGCATGTACGAAAATTATAAGGGCTCGTCCCTGGGTAGGCTTGAAGCACCAACCTTTCGGTTAACAGCCGAACGCACTAACCGATTGCACCACAGAGACAAGATATCAGACTATTTAATCTGTGAAACGAGCATGACAACAAATCATTTGCTGGTTTTTAATACTATTTCTATTAAAATTAAAAACAATCATCAATGCCAGAAGTTCAACCACCAACTGTTCGGTTAGCAAACGATCGTGCTACCGACATGCGCCAAAAAGACGAGATGTCAGAATATATTTAATCTGTGAAATGGGCAACACTAAAATTTGTTTTCAAGAGTTTTCTTAGTGATTGTGCCAAAATTATAAGGGCTCATCCCTGGGTGGGCTTGAACCACCAACCTTTCGGTTAACAGCCGAACACGCTAACCGAATGCACCACAGAGACAAGATATCAGACTATTTAATCTGTGAAACGAGCATGACAACAAATCATTTGCTGGTTTTTAATACTGCTTCTATTAAAATTAAAAACAATCGTCAATAGCAGAAATTCAACTACCTGCTGTTCGGTTAGCAAACGATCGTGCTACCGACATGCGCCAAAAAGACGAGATGTCAGAATATATTTAATCGCTGAAACGAGCAACGCTAAAATTTATTTTCAAGACTTACAATAGTGCATGTACCAAAATTATAAGGTCTCATCCCTGGGTGGGCTTGAACCACCAACCTTTCGATTAACAGCCGAACGCACTAACCGATTGCACCACAGAGACAAGATATCAGACTATTTAATCTGTGAAACGAGCATGACAACAAGACATTTGCTGGTTTTTAATACTATTTCTATTAAAATTAAAAACAATCGTCAATGGCAGAAGTTCAACCACCAACTGTTCGGTTACCAAACGATCGTGCTACCGACAAGCGCCAAAAAAACGAGATGTCAGAATATATTTAATCTGTGAAATGAGCAATACTAGAATTTATTTTCAAGAGTTATCATAGTGATTGTGCCAAAATTATAAGTGCTCGTCCCTGGGTGGGCTTGAACCACCAACCTTTCGGTTAACAGCCGAACGCGCTAACCGATTGCACCACAAAGACAAGATATCAGACTATTTAATCTGTGAAACGAGCATGACAACAAATCATTTGCTGGTTTTTAATACTATTTCTATTAAAATTAAAAACAATCATCAATGCCAGAAGTTCAACCACCAACTGTTCGGTTACCAACCGAACGTGCTACCGCCATGCCCCACAAAGATAACATGGCAGAATATATTTAATCTGTGAAATGGGCAACACTAAAATTTGTTTTCAAGAGTTTTCTTAGTGATTGTGCCAAAATTATAAGGGCTCATCCCTGGGTGGGCTTGAACCACCAACCTTTCGGTTAACAGCCGAACACGCTAACCGAATGCACCACAGAGACAAGATATCAGACTATTTAATCTGTGAAACGAGCATGACAACAAATCATTTGCTGGTTTTTAATACTGCTTCTATTAAAATTAAAAACAATCGTCAATAGCAGAAATTCAACTACCAGCTGTTCGGTTAGCAAACGATCGTGCTACCGACATGCGCCAAAAAGACGAGATGTCAGAATATATTTAATCGCTGAAACGAGCAACGCTAAAATTTCTTTTCAAGACTTACAATAGTGCATGTACCAAAATTATAAGGACTCATCCCTGGGTGGGCTTGAACCACCAACCTTCCGATTGACAGCCGAACGCACTAACCGATTGCACCACAGAGACAAGATATCAGACTATTTAATCTGTGAAACGAGCATGACAACAAGACATTTGCTGGTTTTTAATACTATTTCTATTAAAATTAAAAACAATCGTCAATGCCAGAAGTTCAACCACCAACTGTTCGGTTACCAAACGCTCGTGCTACCGACATGTGCCAAAAAGACGACATGTCAGAATATATTTAATCGTTGAAACGAGCAATGCTAAAAATTATTTTCAAGACTTACAATAGTGCATGTACCAAAATTATAAGGACTCATCCCTGGGTGGGCTTGAACCACCAACCTTTCGATTAACAGCCGAACGCACTAACCGATTGAACCACAGAGACATCATATCAGACGATTGAATCTGTGAAACGAGCATGACAACAAGACATTTGCTGGTTTTTAATACTATTTCCATTAAAATTAAAAACAATCGTCAATGCCAGAAGTTCAACCACCAACTGTTCGGTCATCAACCGAACGTGCTACCGCCATGCACCCCAAAGAGAACATGGCAGAATACCTAATCTGTTAAACGAGCATGACAAAGTTTTAATTTCAAGAGTTATAATACTGACTGTGCCAAAATTATTAGGGCTCGTCACTGGGTGTGCTTGAACCACCAACTTTTCGATTAACAGCCGAATGCATTAACCGATATAGTGACAGAGACATCATATCAGACGATTGAATCTGTGAAACGAGCATGACAACAAGACATTTGCTGGTTTTAAATACTATTTCTATTAAAATTAAAAACAATCATCGATTCCAGAATTTCAACCACCAACTGTTCGGTCACCAACCGAACGTGCTACCGCCATGCACCCCAAAGATAACATGGCAGAATACCTAATCTGTTAAACGAGCATGACAAAGTTTTAATTTCAAGAGTTATAATACTGAGTGTGCCAAAATTATTAGGGCTCGTCCCTGGGTGTGCTTGAACCACCAACTTTTCGATTAACAGCCGAATGCATTAACCGATTTAGTGACAGAGACATCATATCAGACGATTGAATCTGTGAAACGAGCATGACAACAAATCATTTGCTGGTTTTTAATACTATTTCCATTAAAATTAAAAACAATCGTCAATGCCAGAAGTTCAACCACCAACTGTTCGGTTACCAAACGATCGTGCTACCGACATGTGCCAAAAAGACTGTCAGAATATATTTAATCGTTGAAACGAGCAATGCTAAAAATTATTTTCAAGACTTACAATAGTGCATGTACGAAAATTATAAGGACTCGTCCCTGGGTGGGCTTGAACCACCAATCTTTCGGTTAACAGCCGAACACGCTAACCGATTGCGCCACAGAGACAAGATATCAGACTATTTAATCTGTGAAACAAGCGTCACAACAAATCATTTGCTGGTTTTTAATACTATTTCTATTAAAATTAAAAACAATCGTCAATGGCAGAAATTCAACTACCAACTGTTCGGTTAGCAAACGATCGTGCTACCGACAAGCGCCAAAAAAACGAGATGTCAGAATATATTTAATCTGTGAAATGAGCAATACTAGAATTTATTTTCAAGAGTTATCATAGTGACTGTGCCAAAATTATAAGTGCTCGTCCCTGGGTGGGCTTGAACCACCAACCTTTCGGTTAACAGCCGAACGCACTAACCGATTGCACCACAGAGACAAGATATCAGACTATTTAATCTGTGAAACAAGCATGACAACAAATCATTTGCTGGTTTTTAATACTATTTCTATTAAAATTAAAAACAATCGTCAATGGCAGAAATTCAACTACCAACTGTTCGGTTAGCAAACGATCGTGCTACCGACAAGCGCCAAAAAAACGAGATGTCAGAATATATTTAATCGTTGAAACGAGCAATGCTAAAAATTATTTTCAAGACTTACAATAGTGCATGTACCAAACTTATAAGGGCTCATCCCTGGGTGGGCTAGAACCACCAACCTTTCGGTTAACAGCCGAACGCGCTAACCGATTGCGCCACAGAGACAAGATATCAGACTATTTAACCTGTGAAACGAGCATGACAACAAATCATTTGCTGCTTTTTTAATACTGCTTCTATTAAAATTAAAAACAATTGTCAATGCCAGAAGTTCAACCACCAACTGTTCGGTTACCAAACGATCGTGCTACCGACATGTGCCAAAAAGACGACATGTCAGAATATATTTAATCGTTGAAACGAGCAATGCTAAAAATTATTTTCAAGACTTACAATAGTGCATGTACTAAAATTATAAGGGCTCGTCCCTGGGTGGGCTTGAACCATCAACCTTTCGGTTAACAGCCGAACGCGCTAACCGATTGCACCACAGAGACAAGATATCAGACTATTTAATCTGTGAAACGAGCATGACAACAAAGCATTTGCTAGTTGTTAATACTATTTCCATTAAAATTAAAAACAATCATCAATGCCAGAAGTTCAACCACCAACTGTTCGGTTACCAACCGAACGTGCTACCGCCATGCACCACAAAAATAACATGGCAGAATATATTTAATCTGTGAAATGAGCAACAATAAAATTTGTTTTCAAGAGTTTTCTTAGTGATTGTGCCAAAATTATAAGGGCTCATCCCTGGGTGGGCTTGAACCACCAACCTTTCGGTTAACAGCCGAACACGCTAACCGAATGCACCACAGAGACAAGATATCAAACTATTTAATCTGTGAAACGAGCATGACCACAAATCATTTGCTGGTTTTTAATACTGCTTCTATTAAAATTAAAAACAATCGTCAATAGCAGAAATTCAACTACCAGCTGTTCGGTTAGCAAACAATCGTGCTACCGACATGCGCCAAAAAGACGAGATGTCAGAATATATTTAATCGCTGAAACGAGCAACGCTAAAAATTATTTTCAAGACTTACAATAGTGCATGTACCAAAATTATAAGGACTCGTCCCTGGGTGGGCTTGAACCACCAACCTTTCGATTAACAGCCGAACGCACTAACCGATTGCACCACAGAGACAAGATATCAGACTATTTAATCTGTGAAACGAGCATGACAACAAGACATTTGCTGGTTTTAAATACTATTTCTATTAAAATTAAAAACAATCATCGATTCCAGAGTTTCAACCACCAACTGTTCGGTCACCAACCGAACGTGCTACCGCCATGCACCCCAAAGATAACATGGCAGAATACCTAATCTGTTAAACGAGCATGACAAAGTTTTAATTTCAAGAGTTATAATACTGAGTGTGCCAAAATTATTAGGGCTCGTCACTGGGTGTGCTTGAACCACCAACTTTTTGATTAACAGCCGAATGCATTAACCGATTTAGTGACAGAGACATCATATCAGACGATTGAATCTGTGAAACGAGCATGACAACAAATCATGTGCTGGTTTTTAATACTGCTTCTATTAAAATTAAAAACAATCGTTAATGGCGGAAATTCAACTACCAACTGTTCGGTTAGCAAACGATCGTGCTACCGACATGCGCCAAAAAGACGAGATGTCAGAATATATTTATTCTGTGAAATGAGCAATACTAAAATTTATTTTCAAGAGTTATCATAGTGACTGTGCCAATATTATAAGGGCTCATCCCTGGGTGGACTTGAACCACCAACCTTGCGGTTAACAGCCGAACGCGCTAACCGATTGCACCACAGAGACAAGATATCAGATGATTTAATCTGTTAAACGAGCATGACAACAAATCATTTGCTGGTTTTTAATACTATTTCCATTAAAATTAAAAACAATCGTCAATGCCAGAAGTTCAACCACCAACTGTTCGGTTACCAAACGATCGTGCTACCGACATGTGCCAAAAAGACTGTCAGAATATATTTAATCGTTGAAACGAGCAATGCTAAAAATTATTTTCAAGACTTACAATAGTGCATGTACGAAAATTATAAGGACTCGTCCCTGGGTGGGCTTGAACCACCAATCTTTCGGTTAACAGCCGAACGCGCTAACCGATTGCACCACAGAGACAAGATATCAGACTATTTAATCTGTGAAACGAGCGTGACAACAAAGCATTTGCTGGTTTTTAATACTATTTCTATTAAAATTAAAAACAATCGTCAATGGCAGAAATTCAACTACCAACTGTTCGGTTAGCAAACGATCGTGCTACCGACAAGCGCCAAAAAAACGAGATGTCAGAATATATTTAATCTGTGAAATGAGCAATACTAAAATTTATTTTCAAGAGTTATCATAGTGACTGTGCCAAAATTATAAGGGCTCATCCCTGGGTGGGCTTGAACCACCAACCTTTCAGTTAATAGCCGAACGCACTAACCGATTGCACCACAGAGACAAGATATCAGACTATTTAATCTGTGAAACGAGCATGACAACAAATCATTTGCTGGTTTTTAATACTATTTCTATTAAAATTAAAAACAATCGTCAATGCCAGATGTTCAACTACCAACTGTTCGGTTACCAAACGATCGTGCTACCGACATGTGCCAAAAAGACTGTCAGAATATATTTAATCGTGTAAACGAGCAATGCTAAAAATTATTTTCAAGACTTACAATAGTGCATGTACAAAAATTATAAGGACTCGTCCCTGGGTGGGCTTGAACCACCAATCTTTCGGTTAACAGCCGAACGCGCTAACAGATTGCGCCACAGAGACAAGATATCAGACTATTTAATCTGTGAAACGAGCGTGACAACAAATCATTTGCTGGTTTTTAATACTATTTCTATTAAAATTAAAAACAATCGTCAATGGCAGAAATTCAACTACCAACTGTTCGGTTAGCAAACGATCGTGCTACCGACAAGCGCCAAAAAAACGAGATGTCAGAATATATTTAATCTGTGAAATGAGCAATACTAGAAATTATTTTCAAGAGTTATCATAGTGACTGTGCCAAAATTATAAGTGCTCGTCCCTGGGTGGGCTTGAACCACCAACCTTTCGGTTAACAGCCGAACGCGCTAACCGATTGCGCCACAGAGACAAGATATCAGACTATTTAGTCTGTGAAACGAGCATGACAACAAATCATTTGCTGCTTTTTTAATACTGCTTCTATTAAAATTAAAAACAATTGTCAATGCCAGAAGTTCAACCACCAACTGTTCGGTTACCAAACGATCGTGCTACCGACATGTGCCAAAAAGACGACATGTCAGAATATATTTAATCGTTGAAACGAGCAATGCTAAAAATTATTTTCAAGACTTACAATAGTGCATGTACTAAAATTATAAGGGCTCATCCCTGGGTGGGCTTGAACCACCAACCTTTCGGTTAACAGCCGAACGCACTAACCGATTGCGCCACAGAGACAAGATATCAGACTATTTAATCTGTGAAACGAGCATGACAACAAATCATTTGCTGGTTTTTAATACTATTTCTTTTAAAATTAAAAACAATCATCAATGGCGGAAATTCAACTACCAACTGTTCGGTTAGCAAACGATCGTGCTACCGACATGCGCCAAAAAGACGAGATGTCAGAATATATTTATTCTGTGAAATGAGCAATACTAAAATTTATTTTCAAGAGTTATCATAGTGACTGTGCCAAAATTATAAGGGCTCATCCCTGGGTGGGCTTGAACCACCAACCTTTCAGTTAACAGCCGAACGCACTAACCGATTGCACCACAGAGACAAGATATCAGACTATTTAATCTGTGAAACGAGCATGACAACAAAGCATTTGCTAGTTTATAATACTATTTCCATTAAAATTAAAAACAATCGTCAATGCCAGAAGTTTAACCACCAACTGTTCGGTTACCAAACGATCGTGCTACCGACATGTGCCAAAAAGACGAAATGTCAGAATATATTTAATCGCTGAAACGAGCAACGCCAAAAATTATTTTCAAGACTTACAATAGTGCATGTACCAAAATTATAAGGGCTCGTCCCTGGGTGGGCTTGAACCACCAATCTTTCGGTTAACAGCCGAACACGCTAACCGATTGCGCCACAGAGACAAGATATCAGACTATTTAATCTGTGAAACGAGCGTGAGAACAAATCATTTGCTGGTTTTTAATACTATTTCTATTAAAATTAAAAACAATCGTCAATGGCAGAAATTCAACTACCAACTGTTCGGTTAGCAAACGATCGTGCTACCGACAAGCGCCAAAAAAACGAGATGTCAGAAAATATTTAATCTGTGAAATGAGCAACACTAAAATTTATTTTCAAGAGTTATCATAGTGACTGTGCCAAAATTATAAGTTCTCGTCCCTGGGTGGGCTTGAACCACCAACCTTTCGGTTAACAGCCGAACGCGCAAACCGATTGCACCACAGAGACAAGATATCAGACTATTTAATCTGTGAAACGAGCATGACAACAAAGCATTTGCTAGTTTTTAATACTATTTCCATTTAAATTAAAAACAATCGTCAATGCCAGAAGTTCAACCACCAACTGTTCGGTTACCAAACGATCGTGCTACCGACATGTGCCAAAAAGACGAAATGTCAGAATATATTTAATCGCTGAAACGAGCAACGCTAAAAATTACTTTCAAGACTTACAATAGTGCATGTACCAAAATTATAAGGACTCATCCCTGGGTGGACTTGAACCACCAACCTTTCGATTAACAGCCGAACGCACTAACCGATTGCACCACAGAGACAAGATATCAGACTATTTAATCTGTGAAACGAGCATGACAACAAGACATTTGCTGGTTTTTAATACTATTTCCATTAAAATTAAAAACAATCGTCAATGCCAGAAGTTCAACCACCAACTGTTCGGTCACCAACCGAACGTGCTACCGCCATGCACCCCAAAGATAACATGGCAGAATACCTAATCTGTTAAACGAGCATGAAAAAGTTTTATTTTCAAGAGTTATAATACTGAGTGTGCCAAAATTATTAGGGCTCGTCCTTGGGTGTGCTTGAACCGCCAACTTTTCGATTAACAGCCGAATGCATTAACCGATTTAGTGACAGAGACATCATATCAGACGATTGAATCTGTGAAACGAGCATGACAACAAATCATGTGCTGGTTGTTAATACTGCTTCTATTAAAATTAAAAACAATCGTTAATGGCGGAAATTCAACTACCAACTGTTCGGTTAGCAAACGATCGTGCTACCCACATGTGCCAAAAAAACGGGATGTCAGAATATATTTATTCTGTGAAATGAGCAATACTAAAATTTATTTTCAAGAGTTATCATAGTGACTGTGCCAAAATTATAAGGGCTCATCCCTGGGTGGGCTTGAACCACCAACCTTTCGGTTAACAGCCGAAGGCGCTAACCGATTGCACCACAGAGACAAGATATCAGACTATTTAATCTGTGAAACGAGCATGACAACAAATCATTCGCTGGTTTTTAATACTATTTCCATTAAAATTAAAAACAAACGTCAATGCCAGAAGTTCAACCACCAACTGTTCGGTTACCAAACGATCGTGCTACCGACATGTGCCAAAAAGACTGTCAGAATATATTTAATCGTTGAAACGAGCAATGCTAAAAATTATTTTCAAGACTTACAATAGTGCATGTACGAAAATTATAAGGACTCGTCCCTGGGTGGGCTTGAACCACCAATCTTTCGGTTAACAGCCGAACGCGCTAACCGATTGCGCGACAGAGACAAGATATCAGACTATTTAATCTGTGAAACGAGCATGACAACAAAGCATTTCCTAGTTTTTAATACTATTTCCATTAAAATTAAAAACAATTGTCAATGGCAGAAATTCAACTACCAACTGTTCGGTTAGCAAACGATCGTGCTACCGACAAGCGCCAAAAAAACGAGATGTCAGAATATATTTAATCGTTGAAACGAGCAATGCTAAAAATTATTTTCAAGACTTACAATAGTGCATGTACCAAAATTATAAGGGCTCGTCCCTGGGTGGGCTTGAACCATCAACCTTTCGGTTAACAGCCGAACGCGCTAACCGATTGCACCACAGAGACAAGATATCAGACTATTTAATCTGTGAAACGAGCATGACAACAAAGCATTTCCTAGTTTTTAATACTATTTCCATTAAAATTAAAAACAATTGTCAATGGCAGAAATTCAACTACCAACTGTTCAGTTAGCAAACGATCGTGCTACCGACATGCGCCAAAAAAACAAGATGTCAGAATATATTTAATCGTTGAAACGAGCAATGCTAAAAATTATTTTCAAGACTTACAATAGTGCATGTACTAAAATTATAAGGGGTCGTCCCTGGGTGGGCTTGAACCATCAACCTTTCGGTTAACAGCCGAACGCGCTAACCGATTGCACCACAGAGACAAGATATCAGACTATTTAATCTGTGAAACGAGCATGACAACAAAGCATTTGCTAGTTTTTAATACTATTTCCATTAAAATTAAAAACAATTGTCAATGCCAGAAGTTCAACCACCAACTGTTCGGTTACCAACCGAACGTGCTACCGCCATGCACCACAAAAATAACATGGCAGAATATATTTAATCTGTGAAATGAGCAACAATAAAATTTGTTTTCAAGAGTTTTCTTAGTGATTGTGCCAAATTTATAAGGGCTCATCCCTGGGTGGGCTTGAACCACCAACCTTTCGGTTAACAGCCGAACACGCTAACCGAATGCACCACAGAGACAAGATATCAAACTATTTAATCTGTGAAAGGAGCATGACAACAAATCATTTGCTGGTTTTTAATACTGCTTCTATTAAAATTAAAAACAATCGTCAATAGCAGAAATTCAACTACCAGCTGTTCGGTTAGCAAACGATCGTGCTACCGACATGCGCCAAAAAGACGAGATGTCAGAATATATTTAATCGCTGAAACGAGCAACGCTAAAAATTATTTTTAAGACTTACAATATTGCATGTACCAAAATTATAAGGACTCGTCCCTGGGTGGGCTTGAACCACCAACCTTTCGATTAACAGCCGAATGCATTAACCGATTTAGTGACAGAGACATCATATCAGACGATTGAATCTGTGAAACGAGCATGACAACAAATCATGTGCTGGTTTTTAATACTGCTTCTATTAAATTTAAAAACAATCGTCAATGGCGGAAATTCAACTACCAACTGTTCGGTTAGCAAACGATCGTCCTACCGACATGCGCCAAAAAGACGAGATGTCAGAATATATTTATTATGTGAAATGAGCAATACTAAAATTTATTTTCAAGAGTTATCATAGTGACTGTGCCAAAATTATAAGGGCTCATCCCTGGGTGGGCTTGAACCACCAACCTTTCGGTTAACAGCCGAACGCGCTAACCGATTGCACCACAGAGACAAGATATCAGACTATTTAATCTGTGAAACGAGCATGACAACAAATCATTTGTTGGTTTTTAATACTATTTCCATTAAAATTAAAAACAATCGTCAATGCCAGAAGTTCAACCACCAACTGTTCGGTTACCAAAGGATCGTGCTACCGACATGTGCCAAAAAGACTGTCAGAATATATTTAATCATTGAAACGAGGAATGCTAAAAATTATTTTCAAGACTTACAATAGTGCATGTACGAAAATTATAAGGGCTCGTCCCTGGGTAGGCTTGAAGCACCAACCTTTCGGTTAACAGCCGAACGCACTAACCGATTGCACCACAGAGACAAGATATCAGACTATTTAATCTGTGAAACGAGCATGACAACAAATCATTTGCTGGTTTTTAATACTATTTCTATTAAAATTAAAAACAATCATCAATGCCAGAAGTTCAACCACCAACTGTTCGGTTAGCAAACGATCGTGCTACCGACATGCGCCAAAAAGACGAGATGTCAGAATATATTTAATCTGTGAAATGGGCAACACTAAAATTTGTTTTCAAGAGTTTTCTTAGTGATTGTGCCAAAATTATAAGGGCTCATCCCTGGGTGGGCTTGAACCACCAACCTTTCGGTTAACAGCCGAACACGCTAACCGAATGCACCACAGAGACAAGATATCAGACTATTTAATCTGTGAAACGAGCATGACAACAAATCATTTGCTGGTTTTTAATACTGCTTCTATTAAAATTAAAAACAATCGTCAATAGCAGAAATTCAACTACCAGCTGTTCGGTTAGCAAACGATCGTGCTACCGACATGCGCCAAAAAGACGAGATGTCAGAATATATTTAATCGCTGAAACGAGCAACGCTAAAATTTATTTTCAAGATTTACAATAGTGCATGTACCAAAATTATAAGGTCTCATCCCTGGGTGGGCTTGAACCACCAACCTTTCGATTAACAGCCGAACGCACTAACCGATTGCACCACAGAGACAAGATATCAGACTATTTAATCTGTGAAACGAGCATGACAACAAGACATTTGCTGGTTTTTAATACTATTTCTATTAAAATTAAAAACAATCGTCAATGGCAGAAGTTCAACCACCAACTGTTCGGTTACCAAACGATCGTGCTACCGACAAGCGCCAAAAAAACGAGATGTCAGAATATATTTAATCTGTGAAATGTGCAATACTAGAATTTATTTTCAAGAGTTATCATAGTGATTGTGCCAAAATTATAAGTGCTCGTCCCTGGGTGGGCTTGAACCACCAACCTTTCGGTTAACAGCCGAACGCGCTAACCGATTGCACCACAAAGACAAGATATCAGACTATTTAATCTGTGAAACGAGCATGACAACAAATCATTTGCTGGTTTTTTATACTATTTCTATTAAAATTAAAAACAATCATCAATGCCAGAAGTTCAACCACCAACTGTTCGGTTACCAACCGAACGTGCTACCGCCATGCACCACAAAGATAACATGGCAGAATATATTTAATCTGTGAAATGGGCAACACTAAAATTTGTTTTCAAGAGTTTTCTTAGTGATTGTGCCAAAATTATAAGGGCTCATCCCTGGGTGGGCTTGAACCACCAACCTTTCGGTTAACAGCCGAACACGCTAACCGAATGCACCACAGAGACAAGATATCAGACTATTTAATCTGTGAAACGAGCATGACAACAAATCATTTGCTGGTTTTTAATACTGCTTCTATTAAAATTAAAAACAATCGTCAATAGCAGAAATTCAACTACCAGCTGTTCGGTTAGCAAACGATCGTGCTACCGACATGCGCCAAAAAGACGAGATGTCAGAATATATTTAATCGCTGAAACGAGCAATGCTAAAATTTGTTTTCAAGACTTACAATAGTGCATGTACCAAAATTATAAGGACTCATCCCTGGGTGGGCTTGAACCACCAACCTTTCGATTAACAGCCGAACGCACTAACCGATTGCACCACAGAGACAAGATATCAGACTATTTAATCTGTGAAACGAGCATGACAACAAGACATTTGCTGGTTTTTAATACTATTTCTATTAAAATTAAAAACAATCGTCAATGCCAGAAGTTCAACCACCAACTGTTCGGTTACCAAACGCTCGTGCTACCGACATGTGCCAAAAAGACGACATGTCAGAATATATTTAATCGTTGAAACGAGCAATGCTAAAAATTATTTTCAAGACTTACAATAGTGCATGTACCAAAATTATAAGGACTCATCCCTGGGTGGGCTTGAACCACCAACCTTTCGATTAACAGCCGAACGCACTAACCGATTGAACCACAGAGACATCATATCAGACGATTGAATCTGTGAAACGAGCATGACAACAAGACATTTGCTGGTTTTTAATACTATTTCTATTAAAATTAAAAACAATCATCAATGCCAGAAGTTCAACCACCAACTGTTCGGTCACCAACCGAACGTGCTACCGCCATGCACCCCAAAGAGAACATGGCAGAATACCTAATCTGTTAAACGAGCATGACAAAGTTTTAATTTCAAGAGTTATAATACTGACTGTGCCAAAATTATTAGGGCTCGTCACTGGGTGTGCTTGAACCACCAACTTTTCGATTAACAGCCGAATGCATTAACCGATTTAGTGACAGAGACATCATATCAGACGATTGAATCTGTGAAACGAGCATTACAACAAGACATTTGCTGGTTTTAAATACTATTTCTATTAAAATTAAAAACAATCATCGATTCCAGAATTACAACCACCAACTGTTCGGTCACCAACCGAACGTGCTACCGCCATGCACCCCAAAGATAACATGGCAGAATACCTAATCTGTTAAACGAGCGTGACAAAGTTTTAATTTCAAGAGTTATAATACTGACTGTGCCAAAATTATTATGGCTCGTCACTGGGTGTGCTTGAACCACCAACTTTTCGATTAACAGCCGAATGCATTAACCGATTTAGTGACAGAGACATCATATCAGACGATTGAATCTGTGAAACGAGCATGACAACAAATCATGTGCTGGTTGTTAATACAGCTTCTATTAAAATTAAAAACAATCGTCAATGGCGGAAATTCAACTACCAACTGTTCGGTTAGCAAACGATCGTGCTACCGACATGCGCCAAAAAGACGAGATGTCAGAATATATTTATTCTGTGAAATGAGCAATACTAAAATTTATTTTCAAGAGTTATCATAGTGACTGTGCCAAAATTATAAGGGCTCATCCCTAGGTGGGCTTGAACCACCAACCTTTCGGTTAACAGCCGAACGCGCTAACCGATTGCACCACAGAGACAAGATATCAGACTATTTAATCTGTGAAACGAGCATGACAACAAATCATTTGCTGGTTTTTAATACTATTTCCATTAAAATTAAAAACAATCGTCAATGCCAGAAGTTCAACCACCAACTGTTCGGTTACCAAACGATCGTGCTACCGACATGTGCCAAAAAGACTGTCAGAATATATTTAATCGTTGAAACGAGCAATGCTAAAAATTATTTTCAAGACTTACAATAGTGCATGTACGAAAATTATAAGGACTCGTCCCTGGGTGGGCTTGAACCACCAATCTTTCGGTTAACAGCCGAACACGCTAACCGATTGCGCCACAGAGACAAGATATCAGACTATTTAATCTGTGAAACGAGCGTGACAACAAATCATTTGCTGGTTTTTAATACTATTTCTATTAAAATTAAAAACAATCGTCAATGGCAGAAATTCAACTACCAACTGTTCGGTTAGCAAACAATCGTGCTACCGACAAGCGCCAAAAAAACGAGATGTCAGAATATATTTAATCTGTGAAATGAGCAATACTAGAATTTATTTTCAAGAGTTATCATAGTGACTGTGCCAAAATTATAAGTGCTCGTCCCTGGGTGGGCTTGAACCACCAACCTTTCGGTTAACGGCCGAACGCACTAACCGATTGCACCACAGAGACAAGATATCAGACTATTTAACCTGTGAAACGAGCATGACAACAAATCATTTGCTGCTTTTTTAATACTGCTTCTATGAAAATTAAAAACAATTGTCAATGCCAGAAGTTCAACCACCAACTGTTCGGTTACCAAACGATCGTGCTACCGACATGTGCCAAAAAGACGACATGTCAGAATATATTTAATCGTTGAAACGAGCAATGCTAAAAATTATTTTCAAGACTTACAATAGTGCATGTACTAAAATTATAAGGGCTCGTCCCTGGGTGGGCTTGAACCATCAACCTTTCGGTTAACAGCCGAACGCGCTAACCGATTGCACCACAGAGACAAGATATCAGACTATTTAATCTGTGAAACGAGCATGACAACAAAGCATTTGCTAGTTTTTAATACTATTTCCATTAAAATTAAAAACAATTGTCAATGCCAGAAGTTCAACCACCAACTGTTCGGTTACCAACCGAACGTGCTACCGCCATGCACCACAAAAATAACATGGCAGAATATATTTAATCTGTGAAATGAGCAACAATAAAATTTATTTTCAAGAGTTTTCTTAGTGATTGTGCCAAAATTATAAGGACTCGTCCCTGGGTGGGCTTGAACCACCAACCTTTCGATTAACAGCCGAATGCATTAACCGATTTAGTGACAGAGACATCATATCAGACGATTGATTCTGTGAAACGAGCATGACAACAAGACATTTGCTGGTTTTAAATACTATTTCTATTAAAATTAAAAACAATCATCGATTCCAGAATTTCAACCACCAACTGTTCGGTCACCAACCGAACGTGCTACCGCCATGCACCCCAAAGATAACATGGCAGAATACCTAATCTGTTAAACGAGCATGACAAAGTTTTAATTTCAAGAGTTATAATACTGAGTGTGCCAAAATTATTATGGCTCGTCCCTGGGTGTGCTTGAACCACCAACTTTTCGATTAACAGCCGAATGCATTAACCGATTTAGTGACAGAGACATCATATCAGACGATTGAATCTGTGAAACGAGCATGACAACAAATCATGTGCTGGTTTTTAATACTGCTTCTATTAAAATTAAAAACAATCGTCAATGGCGGAAATTCAACTACCAACTGTTCGGTTAGCAAACGATCGTGCTACCGACATGCGCCAAAAAGATGAGATGTCAGAATATATTTATTATGTGAAATGAGCAATACTAAAATTTATTTTCAAGAGTTATCATAGTGACTGTGCCAAAATTATAAGGGCTCATCCCTGGGTGGGCTTGAACCACCAACCTTTCGGTTAACAGCCGAACGCGCTAACCGATTGCACCACAGAGACAAGATATCAGACTATTTAATCTGTGAAACGAGCATGACAACAAATCATTTGTTGGTTTTTAATACTATTTCCATTAAAATTAAAAACAATCGTCAATGCCAGAAGTTCAACCACCAACTGTTCGGTTACCAAAGGATCGTGCTACCGACATGTGCCAAAAAGACTGTCAGAATATATTTAATCATTGAAACGAGCAATGCTAAAAATTATTTTCAAGACTTACAATAGTGCATGTACGAAAATTATAAGGGCTCGTCCCTGGGTAGGCTTGAAGCACCAACCTTTCGGTTAACAGCCGAACGCACTAACCGATTGCACCACAGAGACAAGATATCAGACTATTTAATCTGTGAAACGAGCATGACAACAAATCATTTGCTGGTTTTTAATACTATTTCTATTAAAATTAAAAACAATCATCAATGCCAGAAGTTCAACCACCAACTGTTCGGTTAGCAAACGATCGTGCTACCGACATGCGCCAAAAAGACGAGATGTCAGAATATATTTAATCTGTGAAATGGGCAACACTAAAATTTGTTTTCAAGAGTTTTCTTAGTGATTGTGCCAAAATTATAAGGGCTCATCCCTGGGTGGGCTTGAACCACCAACCTTTCGGTTAACAGCCGAACACGCTAACCGAATGCACCACAGAGACAAGATATCAGACTATTTAATCTGTGAAACGAGCATGACAACAAATCATTTGCTGGTTTTTAATACTGCTTCTATTAAAATTAAAAACAATCGTCAATAGCAGAAATTCAACTACCTGCTGTTCGGTTAGCAAACGATCGTGCTACCGACATGCGCCAAAAAGACGAGATGTCAGAATATATTTAATCGCTGAAACGAGCAACGCTAAAATTTATTTTCAAGACTTACAATAGTGCATGTACCAAAATTATAAGGTCTCATCCCTGGGTGGGCTTGAACCACCAACCTTTCGATTAACAGCCGAACGCACTAACCGATTGCACCACAGAGACAAGATATCAGACTATTTAATCTGTGAAACGAGCATGACAACAAGACATTTGCTGGTTTTTAATACTATTTCTATTAAAATTAAAAACAATCGTCAATGGCAGAAGTTCAACCACCAACTGTTCGGTTACCAAACGATCGTGCTACCGACAAGCGCCAAAAAAACGAGATGTCAGAATATATTTAATCTGTGAAATGAGCAATACTAGAATTTATTTTCAAGAGTTATCATAGTGATTGTGCCAAAATTATAAGTGCTCGTCCCTGGGTGGGCTTGAACCACCAACCTTTCGGTTAACAGCCGAACGCGCTAACCGATTGCACCACAAAGACAAGATATCAGACTATTTAATCTGTGAAACGAGCATGACAACAAATCATTTGCTGGTTTTTAATACTATTTCTATTAAAATTAAAAACAATCATCAATGCCAGAAGTTCAACCACCAACTGTTCGGTTACCAACCGAACGTGCTACCGCCATGCCCCACAAAGATAACATGGCAGAATATATTTAATCTGTGAAATGGGCAACACTAAAATTTGTTTTCAAGAGTTTTCTTAGTGATTGTGCCAAAATTATAAGGGCTCATCCCTGGGTGGGCTTGAACCACCAACCTTTCGGTTAACAGCCGAACACGCTAACCGAATGCACCACAGAGACAAGATATCAGACTATTTAATCTGTGAAACGAGCATGACAACAAATCATTTGCTGGTTTTTAATACTGCTTCTATTAAAATTAAAAACAATCGTCAATAGCAGAAATTCAACTACCAGCTGTTCGGTTAGCAAACGATCGTGCTACCGACATGCGCCAAAAAGACGAGATGTCAGAATATATTTAATCGCTGAAACGAGCAACGCTAAAATTTCTTTTCAAGACTTACAATAGTGCATGTACCAAAATTATAAGGACTCATCCCTGGGTGGGCTTGAACCACCAACCTTCCGATTGACAGCCGAACGCACTAACCGATTGCACCACAGAGACAAGATATCAGACTATTTAATCTGTGAAACGAGCATGACAACAAGACATTTGCTGGTTTTTAATACTATTTCTATTAAAATTAAAAACAATCGTCAATGCCAGAAGTTCAACCACCAACTGTTCGGTTACCAAACGCTCGTGCTACCGACATGTGCCAAAGAGACGACATGTCAGAATATATTTAATCGTTGAAACGAGCAATGCTAAAAATTATTTTCAAGACTTTCAATAGTGCATGTACCAAAATTATAAGGACTCATCCCTGGGTAGGCTTGAACCACCAACCTTTCGATTAACAGCCGAACGCACTAACCGATTGCACCACAGAGACAAGATATCAGACTATTTAATCTGTGAAACGAGCATGACAACAAGACATTTGCTGGTTTTTAATACTATTTCCATTAAAATTAAAAACAATCGTCAATGCCAGAAGTTCAACCACCAACTGTTCGGTCATCAACCGAACGTGCTACCGCCATGCACCCCAAAGAGAACATGGCAGAATACCTAATCTGTTAAACGAGCATGACAAAGTTTTAATTTCAAGAGTTATAATACTGACTGTGCCAAAATTATTAGGGCTCGTCACTGGGTGTGCTTGAACCACCAACTTTTCGATTAACAGCCGAATGCATTAACCGATATAGTGACAGAGACATCATATCAGACGATTGAATCTGTGGCACGAGCATGACAACAAGACATTTGCTGGTTTTAAATACTATTTCTATTAAAATTAAAAACAATCATCGATTCCAGAATTTCAACCACCAACTGTTCGGTCACCAACCGAACGTGCTACCGCCATGCACCCCAAAGATAACATGGCAGAATACCTAATCTGTTAAACGAGCATGACAAAGTTTTAATTTCAAGAGTTATAATACTGAGTGTGCCAAAATTATTAGGGCTCGTCCCTGGGTGTGCTTGAACCACCAACTTTTCGATTAACAGCCGAATGCATTAACCGATTTAGTGACAGAGACATCATATCAGACGATTGAATCTGTGAAACGAGCATGACAACAAATCATGTGCTGGTTGTTAATACTGCTTCTATTAAAATTAAAAACAATCGTCAATGGCGGAAATTCAACTACCAACTGTTCGGTTAGCAAACGATCGTGCTACCGACATGCGCCAAAAAGACGAGATGTCAGAATATATTTATTCTGTGAAATGAGCAATACTAAAATTTATTTTCAAGAGTTATCATAGTGACTGTGCCAAAATTATAAGGGCTCATCCCTGGGTGGGCTTGAACCACCAACCTTTCGGTTAACAGCCGAACGCGCTAACCGATTGCACCACAGAGACAAGATATCAGACTATTTAATCTGTGAAACGAGCATGACAACAAATCATTTGCTGGTTTTTAATACTATTTCCATTAAAATTAAAAACAATCGTCAATGCCAGAAGTTCAACCACCAACTGTTCGGTTACCAAACGATCGTGCTACCGACATGTGCCAAAAAGACTGTCAGAATATATTTAATCGTTGAAACGAGCAATGCTAAAAATTATTTTCAAGACTTACAATAGTGCATGTACGAAAATTATAAGGACTCGTCCCTGGGTGGGCTTGAACCACCAATCTTTCGGTTAACAGCCGAACACGCTAACTGATTGCGCCACAGAGACAAGATATCAGACTATTTAATCTGTGAAACAAGCGTCACAACAAATCATTTGCTGGTTTTTAATACTATTTCTATTAAAATTAAAAACAATCGTCAATGGCAGAAATTCAACTACCAACTGTTCGGTTAGCAAACGATCGTGCTACCGACAAGCGCCAAAAAAACGAGATGTCAGAATATATTTAATCTGTGAAATGAGCAATACTAGAATTTATTTTCAAGAGTTATCATAGTGACTGTGCCAAAATTATAAGTGCTCGTCCCTGGGTGGGCTTGAACCACCAACCTTTCGGTTAACAGCCGAACGCACTAACCGATTGCACCACAGAGACAAGATATCAGACTATTTAATCTGTGAAACAAGCATGACAACAAATCATTTGCTGGTTTTTAATACTATTTCTATTAAAATTAAAAACAATCGTCAATGGCAGAAATTCAACTACCAACTGTTCGGTTAGCAAACGATCGTGCTACCGACAAGCGCCAAAAAAACGAGATGTCAGAATATATTTAATCGTTGAAACGAGCAATGCTAAAAATTATTTTCAAGACTTACAATAGTGCATGTACCAAACTTATAAGGGCTCATACCTGGGTGGGCTAGAACCACCAACCTTTCGGTTAACAGCCGAACGCGCTAACCGATTGCGCCACAGAGACAAGATATCAGACTATTTAACCTGTGAAACGAGCATGACAACAAATCATTTGCTGCTTTTTTAATACTGCTTCTATTAAAATTAAAAACAATTGTCAATGCCAGAAGTTCAACCACCAACTGTTCGGTTACCAAACGATCGTGCTACCGACATGTGCCAAAAAGACGACATGTCAGAATATATTTAATCGTTGAAACGAGCAATGCTAAAAATTATTTTCAAGACTTACAATAGTGCATGTACTAAAATTATAAGGGCTCGTCCCTGGGTGGGCTTGAACCATCAACCTTTCGGTTAACAGCCGAACGCACTAACCGATTGCACCACAGAGACAAGATATCAGACTATTTAATCTGTGAAACGAGCATGACAACAAAGCATTTGCTAGTTGTTAATACTATTTCCATTAAAATTAAAAACAATCATCAATGCCAGAAGTTCAACCACCAACTGTTCGGTTACCAACCGAACGTGCTACCGCCATGCACCACAAAAATAACATGGCAGAATATATTTAATCTGTGAAATGAGCAACAATAAAATTTGTTTTCAAGAGTTTTCTTAGTGATTGTGCCAAAATTATAAGGGCTCATCCCTGGGTGGGCTTGAACCACCAACCTTTCGGTTAACAGCCGAACACGCTAACCGAATGCACCACAGAGACAAGATATCAAACTATTTAATCTGTGAAACGAGCATGACCACAAATCATTTGCTGGTTTTTAATACTGCTTCTATTAAAATTAAAAACAATCGTCAATAGCAGAAATTCAACTACCAGCTGTTCGGTTAGCAAACAATCGTGCTACCGACATGCGCCAAAAAGACGAGATGTCAGAATATATTTAATCGCTGAAACGAGCAACGCTAAAAATTATTTTCAAGACTTACAATAGTGCATGTACCAAAATTATAAGGACTCGTCCCTGGGTGGGCTTGAACCACCAACCTTTCGATTAACAGCCGAACGCACTAACCGATTGCACCACAGAGACAAGATATCAGACTATTTAATCTGTGAAACGAGCATGACAACAAGACATTTGCTGGTTTTAAATACTATTTCTATTAAAATTAAAAACAATCATCGATTCCAGAGTTTCAACCACCAACTGTTCGGTCACCAACCGAACGTGCTACCGCCATGCACCCCAAAGATAACATGGCAGAATACCTAATCCGTTAAACGAGCATGACAAAGTTTTAATTTCAAGAGTTATAATACTGAGTGTGCCAAAATTATTAGGGCTCGTCACTGGGTGTGCTTGAACCACCAACTTTTTGATTAACAGCCGAATGCATTAACCGATTTAGTGACAGAGACATCATATCAGACGATTGAATCTGTGAAACGAGCATGACAACAAATCATGTGCTGGTTTTTAATACTGCTTCTATTAAAATTAAAAACAATCGTTAATGGCGGAAATTCAACTACCAACTGTTCGGTTAGCAAACGATCGTGCTACCGACATGCGCCAAAAAGACGAGATGTCAGAATATATTTATTCTGTGAAATGAGCAATACTAAAATTTATTTTCAAGAGTTATCATAGTGACTGTGCCAATATTATAAGGGCTCATCCCTGGGTGGGCTTGAACCACCAACCTTGCGGTTAACAGCCGAACGCGCTAACCGATTGCACCACAGAGACAAGATATCAGATGATTTAATCTGTTAAACGAGCATGACAACAAATCATTTGCTGGTTTTTAATACTATTTCCATTAAAATTAAAAACAATCGTCAATGCCAGAAATTCAACCACCGACTGTTCGGTTACCAAACGATCGTGCTACCGACATGTGCCAAAAAGACTGTCAGAATATATTTAATCGTTGAAACGAGCAATGCTAAAAATTATTTTCAAGACTTACAATAGTGCATGTACGAAAATTATAAGGACTCGTCCCTGGGTGGGCTTGAACCACCAATCTTTCGGTTAACAGCCGAACGCGCTAACCGATTGCACCACAGAGACAAGATATCAGACTATTTAATCTGTGAAACGAGCGTGACAACAAAGCATTTGCTGGTTTTTAATACTATTTCTATTAAAATTAAAAACAATCGTCAATGGCAGAAATTCAACTACCAACTGTTCGGTTAGCAAACGATCGTGCTACCGACAAGCGCCAAAAAAACGAGATGTCAGAATATATTTAATCTGTGAAATGAGCAATACTAAAATTTATTTTCAAGAGTTATCATAGTGACTGTGCCAAAATTATAAGGGCTCATCCCTGGGTGGGCTTGAACCACCAACCTTTCGGTTAACAGCCGAACGCGCTAACCGATTGCGCCACAGAGACAAGATATCAGACTATTTAATCTGTGAAACGAGCATGACAACAAATCATTTGCTGGTTTTTAATACTTTTTCTATTAAAATTAAAAACAATCGTCAATGGCAGAAATTCAACTACCAACTGTTCGGTTAGCAAACGATCGTGCTACCGACAAGCGCCAAAAAAACGAGATGTCAGAATATATTTAATCTGTGAAATGAGCAATACTAGAACTTATTTTCAAGAGTTATCATAGTGACTGTGCCAAAATTATAAGTGCTCGTCCCTGGGTGTGCTTGAACCACCAACCTTTCGGTTAGCAGCCGAACGCGCTAACCGATTGCGCCACAGAGACAAGATATCAGACTATTTAATCTGTTAAACGAGCAAGACAACAAAGCATTTGCTGGTTTTTAATACTATTTCTATTAAAATTAAAAACAATCGTCAATGGCAGAAATTCAACTACCAACTGTTCGGTTAGCACACGATCGTGCTACCGACATGTGCCAAAAAGACCAAATGTCAGAATATATTTAATCGCTGAAACGAGCAACGCTAAAAATTATTTTCAAGACTTACAATAGTGCATGTACCAAAATTATAAGGACTCGTCCCTGGGTGGGCTTGAACCACCAACCTTTCGATTAACAGCCGAACGCACTAACCGATTGCACCACAGAGACAAGATATCAGACTATTTAATCTGTGAAACGAGCATGACAACAAGACATTTGCTGGTTTTAAATACTATTTCTATTAAAATTAAAAACAATCATCAATTCCAGAATTTCAACCACCAACTGTTCGGTCACCAACCGAACGTGCTACCGCCATGCACCCCAAAGATAACATGGCAGAATACCTAATCTGTTAAACGAGCATGACAAAGTTTTAATTTCAAGAGTTATAATACTGACTGCGCCAAAAAAATTAGGGCTCGTCACTGGGTGTGCTTGAACCACCAACTTTTCGATTAACAGCCGAATGCATTAACCGATTTAGTGACAGAGACATCATATCAGACGATTGAATCTGTGAAACGAGCATGACAACAAATCATTTGCTGGTTTTTAATACTATTTCCCTTAAAATTAAAAACAATCGTCAATGCCAGAAGTTCAACCACCAACTGTTCGGTTACCAAACGATCGTGCTACCGACATGTGCCAAAAAGACTGTCAGAATATATTTAATCGTTGAAACGAGCAATGCTAAAAATTATTTTCAAGACTTACAATAGTGCATGTACGAAAATTATAAGGACTCGTCCCTGGGTGGGCTTGAACCACCAACCTTTCGGTTAACAGCCGAACGCGCTAACCGATTGCACCACAGAGACAAGATATCAGACTATTTAATCTGTGAAACGAGCGTGACAACAAATCATTTGCTAGTTTTTAATACTATTTCCATTAAAATTAAAAACAATCATCAATGCCAGAAGTTCAACCACCAACTGTTCGGTTACCAAACGATCGTGCTACCGCCATGCACCCCAAAGATAACATGGCAGAATACCTAATCTGTTAAACGAGCATGACAAAGTTTTAATTTCAAGAGTTATAATACTGAGTGTGCCAAAATTATTAGTGCTCGTCACTGGGTGTGCTTGAACCACCAACTTTTCGATTAACAGCCGAATGCATTAACCGATTTAGTGACAGAGACATCATATCAGACGATTGAATCTGTGAAACGAGCGTGACAACAAATCATGTGCTGGTTTATAATACTGCTTCTATTAAAATTAAAAACAATCGTTAATGGCGGAAATTCAACTACCAACTGTTCGGTTAGCAAACGATCGTCCTACCGACATGCGCCAAAAAGACGAGATGTCAGAATATATTTATTCTGTGAAATGAGCAGTACTAAAATTTATTTTCAAGAGTTATCATAGTGACTGTGCCAAAATTATAAGGGCTCATCCCTGGGTGGGCTTGAACCACCAACCTTTCGGTTAACAGCCGAACGCGCTAACCGATTGCGCCGCAGAGACAAGATATCAGACTATTTAATCTGTGAAACGAGCATGACAACAAATCATTTGCTGGTTTTTAATACTATTTCTATTAAAATTAAAAACAATCGTCAATGCCAGAATTTCAACCACCAACTGTTCGGTTACCAAACGATCGTGCTACCGACATGTGCCAAAAAGACTGTCAGAATATATTTAATCGTTGAAACGAGCAATGCTAAAAATTATTTTCAAGACTTACAATAGTGCATGTACGAAAATTATAAGGACTCGTCCCTGGGTGGGCTTGAACCACCAATCTTTCGGGTTAACAGCCGAACGCGCTAACCGATTGCGCCACAGAGACAAGATATCAGACTATTTAATCTGTGAAACGAGCGTGACAACAAATCATTTGCTGGTTTTTAATACTATTTCTATTAAAATTAAAAACAATCGTCAATGGCAGAAATTCAACTACCAACTGTTCGGTTAGCAAACGATCGTGCTACCGACAAGCGCCAAAAAAACGAGATGTCAGAATATATTTAATCTGTGAAATGAGCAATACTAAAATTTATTTTCAAGAGTTATCATAGTGACTGTGCCAAAATTATAAGGGCTCATCCCTGGGTGGGCTTGAACCACCAACCTTTAGGTTAACAGCCGAACGCGCTAACCGATTGCACCACCGAGACAAGATATCAGACTATTTAATCTGTGAAACGAGCATGACAACAAATCATTTGCTGGTTTTTAATACTGCTTCTATTAAAATTAAAAACAATCGTCAATAGCAGAAATTCAACTACCAGCTGTTCGGTTAGCAAACGATCGTGCTACCGACATGCGCCAAAAAGATGAGATGTCAGAATATATTTAATCGCTGAAACGAGCAACGCTAAAAATTATTTTCAAGACTTACAATAGTGCATGTACCAAAATTATAAGGACTCGTCCCTGGGTGGGCTTGAACCACCAACCTTTCGATTAAAAGCCGAACGCACTAACCGATTGCACCACAGAGACAAGATATCAGACTATTTAATCTGTGAAACGAGCATGACCACAAATCATTTGCTGGTTTTTAATACTTTTTCTATTAAAATTAAAAACAATCGTCAATGGCAGAAATTCAACTACCAACTGTTCGGTTAGCAAACGATCGTGCTACCGACAAGCGCCAAAAAAACGAGATGTCAGAATATATTTAATCTGTGAAATGAGCAATACTAGAATTTATTTTCAAGAGTTATCATAGTGACTGTGCCAAAATTATAAGTGCTCGTCCCTGGGTGGGCTTGAACCACCAACCTTTCGGTTAACAGCCGAACACGCTAACCGAATGCACCACAGAGACAAGATATCAAACTATTTAATCTGTGAAACGAGCATGACAACAAATCATTTGCTGGTTTTTAATACTGCTTCTATTAAAATTAAAAACGATCGTCAATAGCAGAAATTCAACTAACAGCTGTTCGGTTAGCAAACGATCGTGCTACCGACATGCGCCAAAAAGACGAGATGTCAGAATATATTTAATCGCTGAAACGAGCAACGCTAAAAATTATTTTCAAGACTTACAATAGTGCATGTACAAAAATTATAAGGACTCGTCCCTGGGTGGGCTTGAACCACCAACCTTTCGATTAACAGCCGAACGCACTAACCGATTGCACCACAGAGACAAGATATCAGACTATTTAATCTGTGAAACGAGCATGACAACAAGACATTTGCTGGTTTTAAATACTATTTCTATTAAAATTAAAAACAATCATCGATTCCAGAATTTCAACCACCAACTGTTCGGTCACCAACCGAACGCGCTACCGCCATGCACCCCAAAGATAACATGGCAGAATACCTAATCTGTTAAACGAGCATGACAAAGTTTTAATTTCAAGAGTTATAATACTGAGTGTGCCAAAATTATTAGGGCTCGTCACTGGGTGTGCTTGAACCACCAACTTTTCGATTAACAGCCGAATGCATTAACCGATTTAGTGACAGAGACATCATATCAGACGATTGAATCTGTGAAACGAGCGTGACAACAAATCATGTGCTGGTTTATAATACTGCTTCTATTAAAATTAAAAACAATCGTTAATGGCGGAAATTCAACTACCAACTGTTCGGTTAGCAAACGATCGTCCTACCGACATGCGCCAAAAAGACGAGATGTCAGAATATATTTATTCTGTGAAATGAGCAATACTAAAATTTATTTTCAAGAGTTATCATAGTGACTGTGCCAAAATTATAAGGGCTCATCCCTGGGTGGGCTTGAACCACCAACCTTTCGGTTAACAGCCGAACGCGCTAACCGATTGCGCCACAGAGACAAGATATCAGACTATTTAATCTGTGAAACGAGCATGACAACAAATCATTTGCTGGTTTTTAATACTATTTCTATTAAAATTAAAAACAATCGTCAATGCCAGAATTTCAACCACCAACTGTTCGGTTACCAAACGATCGTGCTACCGACATGTGCCAAAAAGACTGTCAGAATATATTTAATCGTTGAAACGAGCAATGCTAAAAATTATTTTCAAGACTTACAATAGTGCATGTACGAAAATTATAAGGACTCGTCCCTGGGTGGGCTTGAACCACCAATCTTTCGGTTAACAGCCGAACGCGCTAACCGATTGCGCCACAGAGACAAGATATCAGACTATTTAATCTGTGAAACGAGCGTGACAACAAATCATTTGCTGGTTTTTAATACTATTTCTATTAAAATTAAAAACAATCGTCAATGGCAGAAATTCAACTACCAGCTGTTCGGTTAGCAAACGATCGTGCTACCGACATGCGCCAAAAAGATGAGATGTCAGAATATATTTAATCGCTGAAACGAGCAACGCTAAAAATTATTTTCAAGACTTACAATAGTGCATGTACCAAAATTATAAGGACTCGTCCCTGGGTGGGCTTGAACCACCAACCTTTCGATTAAAAGCCGAACGCACTAACCGATTGCACCACAGAGACAAGATATCAGACTATTTAATCTGTGAAACGAGCATGACCACAAATCATTTGCTGGTTTTTAATACTTTTTCTATTAAAATTAAAAACAATCGTCAATGGCAGAAATTCAACTACCAACTGTTCGGTTAGCAAACGATCGTGCTACCGACAAGCGCCAAAAAAACGAGATGTCAGAATATATTTAATCTGTGAAATGAGCAATACTAGAATTTATTTTCAAGAGTTATCATAGTGACTGTGCCAAAATTATAAGTGCTCGTCCCTGGGTGGGCTTGAACCACCAACCTTTCGGTTAACAGCCGAACGCGCTAACCGATTGCGCCACAGAGACAAGATATCAGACTATTTAATCTGTTAAACGAGCGTGACAACAAAGCATTTGCTGGTTTTTAATACTATTTCTATTAAAATTAAAAACAATCGTCAATGGCAGAAATTCAACTACCAACTGTTCGGTTAGCAAACGATCGTGCTACCGACATGTGCCAAAAAGACGAAATGTCAGAATATATTTAATCGCTGAAACGAGCAACGCTAAAAATTATTTTCAAGACTTACAATAGTGCATGTACCAAAATTATAAGGACTCGTCCCTGGGTGGGCTTGAACCACCAACCTTTCGATTAACAGCCGAACGCACTAACCGATTGCACCACAGAGACAAGATATCAGACTATTTAATCTGTGAAACGAGCATGACAACAAGACATTTGCTGGTTTTAAATACTATTTCTATTAAAATTAAAAACAATCATCAATTCCAGAATTTCAACCACCAACTGTTCGGTCACCAACCGAACGTGCTACCGCCATGCACCCCAAAGATAACATGGCAGAATACCTAATCTGTTAAACGAGCATGACAAAGTTTTAATTTCAAGAGTTATAATACTGACTGCGCCAAAAATATTAGGGCTCGTCACTGGGTGTGCTTGAACCACCAACTTTTCGATTAACAGCCGAATGCATTAACCGATTTAGTGACAGAGACATCATATCAGACGATTGAATCTGTGAAACGAGCATGACAACAAATCATGTGCTGGTTTTTAATACTGCTTCTATTAAAATTAAAAACAATCGTTAATGGCGGAAATTCAACTACCAACTGTTCGGTTAGCAAACGATCGTGCTACCGACATGTGCCAAAAAGACTGTCAGAATATATTTAATCGTTGAAACGAGCAATGCTAAAAATTATTTTCAAGACTTACAATAGTGCATGTACGAAAATTATAAGGACTCGTCCCTGGGTGGGCTTGAACCACCAATCTTTCGGTTAACAGCCGAACGCGCTAACCGATTGCGCCACAGAGACAAGATATCAGACTATTTAATCTGTGAAACGAGCGTGACAACAAATCATATGCTGGTTTTTAATACTATTTCTATTAAAATTAAAAACAATCGTCAATGGCAGAAATTCAACTACCAACTGTTCGGTCACCAACCGAACGTGCTACCGCCATGCACCCCAAAGATAACATGGCAGAATACCTAATCTGTTAAACGAGCATGACAAAGTTTTAATTTCAAGAGTTATAATACTGAGTGTGCCAAAATTATTAGGGCTCGTCACTGGGTGTGCTTGAACCACCAACTTTTCGATTAACAGCCGAATGCATTAACCGATTTAGTGACAGAGACATCATATCAGACGATTGATTCTGTGAAACGAGCATGACAACAAATCATGTGCTGGTTTTTAATACTGCTTCTATTAAAATTAAAAACAATCGTTAATGGCGGAAATTCAACTACCAACTGTTCGGTTAGCAAACGATCGTGCTACCGACATGTGCCAAAAAGACGACATGTCAGAATATATTTAATCGTTGAAACGAGCAATGCTAAAAATTATTTTCAAGACTTACAATAGTGCATGTACTAAAATTATAAGTGCTCGTCCCTGGGTGGGCTTGAACCACCAACCTTTCGGTTAACAGCCGAACGCGCTAACCGATTGCGCCACAGAGACAAGATATCAGACTATTTAATCTGTTAAACGAGCGTGACAACAAAGCATTTGCTGGTTTTTAATACTATTTCTATTAAAATTAAAAACAATCGTCAATGGCAGAAATTCAACTACCAACTGTTCGGTTAGCAAACGATCGTGCTACCGACATGTGCCAAAAAGACGAAATGTCAGAATATATTTAATCGCTGAAACGAGCATCGCTAAAAATTATTTTCAAGACTTACAATAGTGCATGTACCAAAATTATAAGGACTCGTCCCTGGGTGGGCTTGAACCACCAACCTTTCGATTAACAGCCGAACGCACTAACCGATTGCACCACAGAGACAAGATATCAGACTATTTAATCTGTGAAACGAGCATGACAACAAGACATTTGCTGGTTTTAAATACTATTTCTATTAAATTTAAAAACAATCATCAATTCCAGAATTTCAACCACCAACTGTTCGGTCACCAACCGAACGTGCTACCGCCATGCACCCCAAAGATAACATGGCAGAATACCTAATCTGTTAAACGAGCATGACAAAGTTTTAATTTCAAGAGTTATAATACTGACTGCGCCAAAAATATTAGGGCTCGTCACTGGGTGTGCTTGAACCACCAACTTTTCGATTAACAGCCGAATGCATTAACCGATTTAGTGACAGAGACATCATATCAGACGATTGAATCTGTGAAACGAGCATGACAACAAATCATTTGCTGGTTTTTAATACTATTTCCATTAAAATTAAAAACAATCGTCAATGCCAGAAGTTCAACCACCAACTGTTCGGTTACCAAACGATCGTGCTACCGACATGTGCCAAAAAGACTGTCAGAATATATTTAATCGTTGAAACGAGCAATGCTAAAAATTATTTTCAAGACTTACAACAGTGCATGTACGAAAATTATAAGGACTCGTCCCTGGGTGGGCTTGAACCACCAACCTTTCGATTAACAGCCGAACGCACTAACCGATTGCACCACAGAGACAAGATATCAGACTATTTAATCTGTGAAACGAGCGTGACAACAAATCATTTGCTAGTTTTTAATACTATTTCCATTAAAATTAAAAACAATCATCAATGCCAGAAGTTCAACCACCAACTGTTCGGTTACCAAACGATCGTGCTACCGACATGTGCCAAAAAGACTAAATGTCAGAATATATTTAATCGCTGAAACGAGCAACGCTAAAAATTAATTTCAAGACTTACAACAGTGCATGTACCAAAATTATAAGGACTCGTCCCTGGGTGGGCTTGAACCACCAACCTTTCGATTAACAGCCGAACGCACTAACCGATTGCACCACAGAGACAAGATATCAGACTATTTAATCTGTGAAACGAGCATGACAACAAGACATTTGCTGGTTTTTAATACTATTTCCATTAAAATTAAAAACAATCGTCAATGCCAGAAGTTCAACCACCAACTGTTCGGTTACCAAACGATCGTGCTACCGACATGTGCCAAAAAGACTGTCAGAATATATTTAATCGTTGAAACGAGCAATGCTAAAAATTATTTTCAAGACTTACAATAGTGCATGTACGAAAATTATAAGGACTCGTCCCTGGGTGGGCTTGAACCACCAATCTTTCGGTTAACAGCCGAACACGCTAACTGATTGCGCCACAGAGACAAGATATCAGACTATTTAATCTGTGAAACAAGCGTCACAACAAATCATTTGCTGGTTTTTAATACTATTTCTATTAAAATTAAAAACAATCGTCAATGGCAGAAATTCAACTACCAACTGTTCGGTTAGCAAACGATCGTGCTACCGACAAGCGCCAAAAAAACGAGATGTCAGAATATATTTAATCTGTGAAATGAGCAATACTAGAATTTATTTTCAAGAGTTATCATAGTGACTGTGCCAAAATTATAAGTGCTCGTCCCTGGGTGGGCTTGAACCACCAACCTTTCGGTTAACAGCCGAACGCACTAACCGATTGCACCACAGAGACAAGATATCAGACTATTTAATCTGTGAAACAAGCATGACAACAAATCATTTGCTGGTTTTTAATACTATTTCTATTAAAATTAAAAACAATCGTCAATGGCAGAAATTCAACTACCAACTGTTCGGTTAGCAAACGATCGTGCTACCGACAAGCGCCAAAAAAACGAGATGTCAGAATATATTTAATCGTTGAAACGAGCAATGCTAAAAATTATTTTCAAGACTTACAATAGTGCATGTACCAAACTTATAAGGGCTCATACCTGGGTGGGCTAGAACCACCAACCTTTCGGTTAACAGCCGAACGCGCTAACCGATTGCGCCACAGAGACAAGATATCAGACTATTTAACCTGTGAAACGAGCATGACAACAAATCATTTGCTGCTTTTTTAATACTGCTTCTATTAAAATTAAAAACAATTGTCAATGCCAGAAGTTCAACCACCAACTGTTCGGTTACCAAACGATCGTGCTACCGACATGTGCCAAAAAGACGACATGTCAGAATATATTTAATCGTTGAAACGAGCAATGCTAAAAATTATTTTCAAGACTTACAATAGTGCATGTACTAAAATTATAAGGGCTCGTCCCTGGGTGGGCTTGAACCATCAACCTTTCGGTTAACAGCCGAACGCACTAACCGATTGCACCACAGAGACAAGATATCAGACTATTTAATCTGTGAAACGAGCATGACAACAAAGCATTTGCTAGTTGTTAATACTATTTCCATTAAAATTAAAAACAATCATCAATGCCAGAAGTTCAACCACCAACTGTTCGGTTACCAACCGAACGTGCTACCGCCATGCACCACAAAAATAACATGGCAGAATATATTTAATCTGTGAAATGAGCAACAATAAAATTTGTTTTCAAGAGTTTTCTTAGTGATTGTGCCAAAATTATAAGGGCTCATCCCTGGGTGGGCTTGAACCACCAACCTTTCGGTTAACAGCCGAACACGCTAACCGAATGCACCACAGAGACAAGATATCAAACTATTTAATCTGTGAAACGAGCATGACCACAAATCATTTGCTGGTTTTTAATACTGCTTCTATTAAAATTAAAAACAATCGTCAATAGCAGAAATTCAACTACCAGCTGTTCGGTTAGCAAACGATCGTGCTACCGACATGCGCCAAAAAGACGAGATGTCAGAATATATTTAATCGCTGAAACGAGCAACGCTAAAAATTATTTTCAAGACTTACAATAGTGCATGTACCAAAATTATAAGGACTCGTCCCTGGGTGGGCTTGAACCACCAACCTTTCGATTAACAGCCGAACGCACTAACCGATTGCACCACAGAGACAAGATATCAGACTATTTAATCTGTGAAACGAGCATGACAACAAGACATTTGCTGGTTTTAAATACTATTTCTATTAAAATTAAAAACAATCATCGATTCCAGAATTTCAACCACCAACTGTTCGGTCACCAACCGAACGCGCTACCGCCATGCACCCCAAAGATAACATGGCAGAATACCTAATCTGTTAAACGAGCATGACAAAGTTTTAATTTCAAGAGTTATAATACTGAGTGTGCCAAAATTATTAGGGCTCGTCACTGGGTGTGCTTGAACCACCAACTTTTCGATTAACAGCCGAATGCATTAACCGATTTAGTGACAGAGACATCATATCAGACGATTGAATCTGTGAAACGAGCGTGACAACAAATCATGTGCTGGTTTATAATACTGCTTCTATTAAAATTAAAAACAATCGTTAATGGCGGAAATTCAACTACCAACTGTTCGGTTAGCAAACGATCGTCCTACCGACATGCGCCAAAAAGACGAGATGTCAGAATATATTTATTCTGTGAAATGAGCAATACTAAAATTTATTTTCAAGAGTTATCATAGTGACTGTGCCAAAATTATAAGGGCTCATCCCTGGGTGGGCTTGAACCACCAACCTTTCGGTTAACAGCCGAACGCGCTAACCGATTGCGCCACAGAGACAAGATATCAGACTATTTAATCTGTGAAACGAGCATGACAACAAATCATTTGCTGGTTTTTAATACTATTTCTATTAAAATTAAAAACAATCGTCAATGCCAGAATTTCAACCACCAACTGTTCGGTTACCAAACGATCGTGCTACCGACATGTGCCAAAAAGACTGTCAGAATATATTTAATCGTTGAAACGAGCAATGCTAAAAATTATTTTCAAGACTTACAATAGTGCATGTACGAAAATTATAAGGACTCGTCCCTGGGTGGGCTTGAACCACCAATCTTTCGGTTAACAGCCGAACGCGCTAACCGATTGCGCCACAGAGACAAGATATCAGACTATTTAATCTGTGAAACGAGCGTGACAACAAATCATTTGCTGGTTTTTAATACTATTTCTATTAAAATTAAAAACAATCGTCAATGGCAGAAATTCAACTACCAGCTGTTCGGTTAGCAAACGATCGTGCTACCGACATGCGCCAAAAAGATGAGATGTCAGAATATATTTAATCGCTGAAACGAGCAACGCTAAAAATTATTTTCAAGACTTACAATAGTGCATGTACCAAAATTATAAGGACTCGTCCCTGGGTGGGCTTGAACCACCAACCTTTCGATTAAAAGCCGAACGCACTAACCGATTGCACCACAGAGACAAGATATCAGACTATTTAATCTGTGAAACGAGCATGACCACAAATCATTTGCTGGTTTTTAATACTTTTTCTATTAAAATTAAAAACAATCGTCAATGGCAGAAATTCAACTACCAACTGTTCGGTTAGCAAACGATCGTGCTACCGACAAGCGCCAAAAAAACGAGATGTCAGAATATATTTAATCTGTGAAATGAGCAATACTAGAATTTATTTTCAAGAGTTATCATAGTGACTGTGCCAAAATTATAAGTGCTCGTCCCTGGGTGGGCTTGAACCACCAACCTTTCGGTTAACAGCCGAACGCGCTAACCGATTGCGCCACAGAGACAAGATATCAGACTATTTAATCTGTTAAACGAGCGTGACAACAAAGCATTTGCTGGTTTTTAATACTATTTCTATTAAAATTAAAAACAATCGTCAATGGCAGAAATTCAACTACCAACTGTTCGGTTAGCAAACGATCGTGCTACCGACATGTGCCAAAAAGACGAAATGTCAGAATATATTTAATCGCTGAAACGAGCAACGCTAAAAATTATTTTCAAGACTTACAATAGTGCATGTACCAAAATTATAAGGACTCGTCCCTGGGTGGGCTTGAACCACCAACCTTTCGATTAACAGCCGAACGCACTAACCGATTGCACCACAGAGACAAGATATCAGACTATTTAATCTGTGAAACGAGCATGACAACAAGACATTTGCTGGTTTTAAATACTATTTCTATTAAAATTAAAAACAATCATCAATTCCAGAATTTCAACCACCAACTGTTCGGTCACCAACCGAACGTGCTACCGCCATGCACCCCAAAGATAACATGGCAGAATACCTAATCTGTTAAACGAGCATGACAAAGTTTTAATTTCAAGAGTTATAATACTGACTGCGCCAAAAATATTAGGGCTCGTCACTGGGTGTGCTTGAACCACCAACTTTTCGATTAACAGCCGAATGCATTAACCGATTTAGTGACAGAGACATCATATCAGACGATTGAATCTGTGAAACGAGCATGACAACAAATCATGTGCTGGTTTTTAATACTGCTTCTATTAAAATTAAAAACAATCGTTAATGGCGGAAATTCAACTACCAACTGTTCGGTTAGCAAACGATCGTGCTACCGACATGTGCCAAAAAGACTGTCAGAATATATTTAATCGTTGAAACGAGCAATGCTAAAAATTATTTTCAAGACTTACAATAGTGCATGTACGAAAATTATAAGGACTCGTCCCTGGGTGGGCTTGAACCACCAATCTTTCGGTTAACAGCCGAACGCGCTAACCGATTGCGCCACAGAGACAAGATATCAGACTATTTAATCTGTGAAACGAGCGTGACAACAAATCATATGCTGGTTTTTAATACTATTTCTATTAAAATTAAAAACAATCGTCAATGGCAGAAATTCAACTACCAACTGTTCGGTCACCAACCGAACGTGCTACCGCCATGCACCCCAAAGATAACATGGCAGAATACCTAATCTGTTAAACGAGCATGACAAAGTTTTAATTTCAAGAGTTATAATACTGAGTGTGCCAAAATTATTAGGGCTCGTCACTGGGTGTGCTTGAACCACCAACTTTTCGATTAACAGCCGAATGCATTAACCGATTTAGTGACAGAGACATCATATCAGACGATTGATTCTGTGAAACGAGCATGACAACAAATCATGTGCTGGTTTTTAATACTGCTTCTATTAAAATTAAAAACAATCGTTAATGGCGGAAATTCAACTACCAACTGTTCGGTTAGCAAACGATCGTGCTACCGACATGTGCCAAAAAGACGACATGTCAGAATATATTTAATCGTTGAAACGAGCAATGCTAAAAATTATTTTCAAGACTTACAATAGTGCATGTACTAAAATTATAAGTGCTCGTCCCTGGGTGGGCTTGAACCACCAACCTTTCGGTTAACAGCCGAACGCGCTAACCGATTGCGCCACAGAGACAAGATATCAGACTATTTAATCTGTTAAACGAGCGTGACAACAAAGCATTTGCTGGTTTTTAATACTATTTCTATTAAAATTAAAAACAATCGTCAATGGCAGAAATTCAACTACCAACTGTTCGGTTAGCAAACGATCGTGCTACCGACATGTGCCAAAAAGACGAAATGTCAGAATATATTTAATCGCTGAAACGAGCATCGCTAAAAATTATTTTCAAGACTTACAATAGTGCATGTACCAAAATTATAAGGACTCGTCCCTGGGTGGGCTTGAACCACCAACCTTTCGATTAACAGCCGAACGCACTAACCGATTGCACCACAGAGACAAGATATCAGACTATTTAATCTGTGAAACGAGCATGACAACAAGACATTTGCTGGTTTTAAATACTATTTCTATTAAATTTAAAAACAATCATCAATTCCAGAATTTCAACCACCAACTGTTCGGTCACCAACCGAACGTGCTACCGCCATGCACCCCAAAGATAACATGGCAGAATACCTAATCTGTTAAACGAGCATGACAAAGTTTTAATTTCAAGAGTTATAATACTGACTGCGCCAAAAATATTAGGGCTCGTCACTGGGTGTGCTTGAACCACCAACTTTTCGATTAACAGCCGAATGCATTAACCGATTTAGTGACAGAGACATCATATCAGACGATTGAATCTGTGAAACGAGCATGACAACAAATCATTTGCTGGTTTTTAATACTATTTCCATTAAAATTAAAAACAATCGTCAATGCCAGAAGTTCAACCACCAACTGTTCGGTTACCAAACGATCGTGCTACCGACATGTGCCAAAAAGACTGTCAGAATATATTTAATCGTTGAAACGAGCAATGCTAAAAATTATTTTCAAGACTTACAACAGTGCATGTACGAAAATTATAAGGACTCGTCCCTGGGTGGGCTTGAACCACCAACCTTTCGATTAACAGCCGAACGCACTAACCGATTGCACCACAGAGACAAGATATCAGACTATTTAATCTGTGAAACGAGCGTGACAACAAATCATTTGCTAGTTTTTAATACTATTTCCATTAAAATTAAAAACAATCATCAATGCCAGAAGTTCAACCACCAACTGTTCGGTTACCAAACGATCGTGCTACCGACATGTGCCAAAAAGACTAAATGTCAGAATATATTTAATCGCTGAAACGAGCAACGCTAAAAATTAATTTCAAGACTTACAACAGTGCATGTACCAAAATTATAAGGACTCGTCCCTGGGTGGGCTTGAACCACCAACCTTTCGATTAACAGCCGAACGCACTAACCGATTGCACCACAGAGACAAGATATCAGACTATTTAATCTGTGAAACGAGCATGACAACAAGACATTTGCTGGTTTTTAATACTATTTCCATTAAAATTAAAAACAATCGTCAATGCCAGAAGTTCAACCACCAACTGTTCGGTTACCAAACGATCGTGCTACCGACATGTGCCAAAAAGACTGTCAGAATATATTTAATCGTTGAAACGAGCAATGCTAAAAATTATTTTCAAGACTTACAATAGTGCATGTACGAAAATTATAAGGACTCGTCCCTGGGTGGGCTTGAACCACCAATCTTTCGGTTAACAGCCGAACACGCTAACTGATTGCGCCACAGAGACAAGATATCAGACTATTTAATCTGTGAAACAAGCGTCACAACAAATCATTTGCTGGTTTTTAATACTATTTCTATTAAAATTAAAAACAATCGTCAATGGCAGAAATTCAACTACCAACTGTTCGGTTAGCAAACGATCGTGCTACCGACAAGCGCCAAAAAAACGAGATGTCAGAATATATTTAATCTGTGAAATGAGCAATACTAGAATTTATTTTCAAGAGTTATCATAGTGACTGTGCCAAAATTATAAGTGCTCGTCCCTGGGTGGGCTTGAACCACCAACCTTTCGGTTAACAGCCGAACGCACTAACCGATTGCACCACAGAGACAAGATATCAGACTATTTAATCTGTGAAACAAGCATGACAACAAATCATTTGCTGGTTTTTAATACTATTTCTATTAAAATTAAAAACAATCGTCAATGGCAGAAATTCAACTACCAACTGTTCGGTTAGCAAACGATCGTGCTACCGACAAGCGCCAAAAAAACGAGATGTCAGAATATATTTAATCGTTGAAACGAGCAATGCTAAAAATTATTTTCAAGACTTACAATAGTGCATGTACCAAACTTATAAGGGCTCATACCTGGGTGGGCTAGAACCACCAACCTTTCGGTTAACAGCCGAACGCGCTAACCGATTGCGCCACAGAGACAAGATATCAGACTATTTAACCTGTGAAACGAGCATGACAACAAATCATTTGCTGCTTTTTTAATACTGCTTCTATTAAAATTAAAAACAATTGTCAATGCCAGAAGTTCAACCACCAACTGTTCGGTTACCAAACGATCGTGCTACCGACATGTGCCAAAAAGACGACATGTCAGAATATATTTAATCGTTGAAACGAGCAATGCTAAAAATTATTTTCAAGACTTACAATAGTGCATGTACTAAAATTATAAGGGCTCGTCCCTGGGTGGGCTTGAACCATCAACCTTTCGGTTAACAGCCGAACGCACTAACCGATTGCACCACAGAGACAAGATATCAGACTATTTAATCTGTGAAACGAGCATGACAACAAAGCATTTGCTAGTTGTTAATACTATTTCCATTAAAATTAAAAACAATCATCAATGCCAGAAGTTCAACCACCAACTGTTCGGTTACCAACCGAACGTGCTACCGCCATGCACCACAAAAATAACATGGCAGAATATATTTAATCTGTGAAATGAGCAACAATAAAATTTGTTTTCAAGAGTTTTCTTAGTGATTGTGCCAAAATTATAAGGGCTCATCCCTGGGTGGGCTTGAACCACCAACCTTTCGGTTAACAGCCGAACACGCTAACCGAATGCACCACAGAGACAAGATATCAAACTATTTAATCTGTGAAACGAGCATGACCACAAATCATTTGCTGGTTTTTAATACTGCTTCTATTAAAATTAAAAACAATCGTCAATAGCAGAAATTCAACTACCAGCTGTTCGGTTAGCAAACAATCGTGCTACCGACATGCGCCAAAAAGACGAGATGTCAGAATATATTTAATCGCTGAAACGAGCAACGCTAAAAATTATTTTCAAGACTTACAATAGTGCATGTACCAAAATTATAAGGACTCGTCCCTGGGTGGGCTTGAACCACCAACCTTTCGATTAACAGCCGAACGCACTAACCGATTGCACCACAGAGACAAGATATCAGACTATTTAATCTGTGAAACGAGCATGACAACAAGACATTTGCTGGTTTTAAATACTATTTCTATTAAAATTAAAAACAATCATCGATTCCAGAGTTTCAACCACCAACTGTTCGGTCACCAACCGAACGTGCTACCGCCATGCACCCCAAAGATAACATGGCAGAATACCTAATCCGTTAAACGAGCATGACAAAGTTTTAATTTCAAGAGTTATAATACTGAGTGTGCCAAAATTATTAGGGCTCGTCACTGGGTGTGCTTGAACCACCAACTTTTTGATTAACAGCCGAATGCATTAACCGATTTAGTGACAGAGACATCATATCAGACGATTGAATCTGTGAAACGAGCATGACAACAAATCATGTGCTGGTTTTTAATACTGCTTCTATTAAAATTAAAAACAATCGTTAATGGCGGAAATTCAACTACCAACTGTTCGGTTAGCAAACGATCGTGCTACCGACATGCGCCAAAAAGACGAGATGTCAGAATATATTTATTCTGTGAAATGAGCAATACTAAAATTTATTTTCAAGAGTTATCATAGTGACTGTGCCAATATTATAAGGGCTCATCCCTGGGTGGGCTTGAACCACCAACCTTGCGGTTAACAGCCGAACGCGCTAACCGATTGCACCACAGAGACAAGATATCAGATGATTTAATCTGTTAAACGAGCATGACAACAAATCATTTGCTGGTTTTTAATACTATTTCCATTAAAATTAAAAACAATCGTCAATGCCAGAAATTCAACCACCGACTGTTCGGTTACCAAACGATCGTGCTACCGACATGTGCCAAAAAGACTGTCAGAATATATTTAATCGTTGAAACGAGCAATGCTAAAAATTATTTTCAAGACTTACAATAGTGCATGTACGAAAATTATAAGGACTCGTCCCTGGGTGGGCTTGAACCACCAATCTTTCGGTTAACAGCCGAACGCGCTAACCGATTGCACCACAGAGACAAGATATCAGACTATTTAATCTGTGAAACGAGCGTGACAACAAAGCATTTGCTGGTTTTTAATACTATTTCTATTAAAATTAAAAACAATCGTCAATGGCAGAAATTCAACTACCAACTGTTCGGTTAGCAAACGATCGTGCTACCGACAAGCGCCAAAAAAACGAGATGTCAGAATATATTTAATCTGTGAAATGAGCAATACTAAAATTTATTTTCAAGAGTTATCATAGTGACTGTGCCAAAATTATAAGGGCTCATCCCTGGGTGGGCTTGAACCACCAACCTTTCGGTTAACAGCCGAACGCGCTAACCGATTGCGCCACAGAGACAAGATATCAGACTATTTAATCTGTGAAACGAGCATGACAACAAATCATTTGCTGGTTTTTAATACTTTTTCTATTAAAATTAAAAACAATCGTCAATGGCAGAAATTCAACTACCAACTGTTCGGTTAGCAAACGATCGTGCTACCGACAAGCGCCAAAAAAACGAGATGTCAGAATATATTTAATCTGTGAAATGAGCAATACTAGAACTTATTTTCAAGAGTTATCATAGTGACTGTGCCAAAATTATAAGTGCTCGTCCCTGGGTGTGCTTGAACCACCAACCTTTCGGTTAGCAGCCGAACGCGCTAACCGATTGCGCCACAGAGACAAGATATCAGACTATTTAATCTGTTAAACGAGCAAGACAACAAAGCATTTGCTGGTTTTTAATACTATTTCTATTAAAATTAAAAACAATCGTCAATGGCAGAAATTCAACTACCAACTGTTCGGTTAGCACACGATCGTGCTACCGACATGTGCCAAAAAGACCAAATGTCAGAATATATTTAATCGCTGAAACGAGCAACGCTAAAAATTATTTTCAAGACTTACAATAGTGCATGTACCAAAATTATAAGGACTCGTCCCTGGGTGGGCTTGAACCACCAACCTTTCGATTAACAGCCGAACGCACTAACCGATTGCACCACAGAGACAAGATATCAGACTATTTAATCTGTGAAACGAGCATGACAACAAGACATTTGCTGGTTTTAAATACTATTTCTATTAAAATTAAAAACAATCATCAATTCCAGAATTTCAACCACCAACTGTTCGGTCACCAACCGAACGTGCTACCGCCATGCACCCCAAAGATAACATGGCAGAATACCTAATCTGTTAAACGAGCATGACAAAGTTTTAATTTCAAGAGTTATAATACTGACTGCGCCAAAAAAATTAGGGCTCGTCACTGGGTGTGCTTGAACCACCAACTTTTCGATTAACAGCCGAATGCATTAACCGATTTAGTGACAGAGACATCATATCAGACGATTGAATCTGTGAAACGAGCATGACAACAAATCATTTGCTGGTTTTTAATACTATTTCCCTTAAAATTAAAAACAATCGTCAATGCCAGAAGTTCAACCACCAACTGTTCGGTTACCAAACGATCGTGCTACCGACATGTGCCAAAAAGACTGTCAGAATATATTTAATCGTTGAAACGAGCAATGCTAAAAATTATTTTCAAGACTTACAATAGTGCATGTACGAAAATTATAAGGACTCGTCCCTGGGTGGGCTTGAACCACCAACCTTTCGGTTAACAGCCGAACGCGCTAACCGATTGCACCACAGAGACAAGATATCAGACTATTTAATCTGTGAAACGAGCGTGACAACAAATCATTTGCTAGTTTTTAATACTATTTCCATTAAAATTAAAAACAATCATCAATGCCAGAAGTTCAACCACCAACTGTTCGGTTACCAAACGATCGTGCTACCGCCATGCACCCCAAAGATAACATGGCAGAATACCTAATCTGTTAAACGAGCATGACAAAGTTTTAATTTCAAGAGTTATAATACTGAGTGTGCCAAAATTATTAGTGCTCGTCACTGGGTGTGCTTGAACCACCAACTTTTCGATTAACAGCCGAATGCATTAACCGATTTAGTGACAGAGACATCATATCAGACGATTGAATCTGTGAAACGAGCGTGACAACAAATCATGTGCTGGTTTATAATACTGCTTCTATTAAAATTAAAAACAATCGTTAATGGCGGAAATTCAACTACCAACTGTTCGGTTAGCAAACGATCGTCCTACCGACATGCGCCAAAAAGACGAGATGTCAGAATATATTTATTCTGTGAAATGAGCAATACTAAAATTTATTTTCAAGAGTTATCATAGTGACTGTGCCAAAATTATAAGGGCTCATCCCTGGGTGGGCTTGAACCACCAACCTTTCGGTTAACAGCCGAACGCGCTAACCGATTGCGCCGCAGAGACAAGATATCAGACTATTTAATCTGTGAAACGAGCATGACAACAAATCATTTGCTGGTTTTTAATACTATTTCTATTAAAATTAAAAACAATCGTCAATGCCAGAATTTCAACCACCAACTGTTCGGTTACCAAACGATCGTGCTACCGACATGTGCCAAAAAGACTGTCAGAATATATTTAATCGTTGAAACGAGCAATGCTAAAAATTATTTTCAAGACTTACAATAGTGCATGTACGAAAATTATAAGGACTCGTCCCTGGGTGGGCTTGAACCACCAATCTTTCGGGTTAACAGCCGAACGCGCTAACCGATTGCGCCACAGAGACAAGATATCAGACTATTTAATCTGTGAAACGAGCGTGACAACAAATCATTTGCTGGTTTTTAATACTATTTCTATTAAAATTAAAAACAATCGTCAATGGCAGAAATTCAACTACCAACTGTTCGGTTAGCAAACGATCGTGCTACCGACAAGCGCCAAAAAAACGAGATGTCAGAATATATTTAATCTGTGAAATGAGCAATACTAAAATTTATTTTCAAGAGTTATCATAGTGACTGTGCCAAAATTATAAGGGCTCATCCCTGGGTGGGCTTGAACCACCAACCTTTAGGTTAACAGCCGAACGCGCTAACCGATTGCACCACCGAGACAAGATATCAGACTATTTAATCTGTGAAACGAGCATGACAACAAATCATTTGCTGGTTTTTAATACTGCTTCTATTAAAATTAAAAACAATCGTCAATAGCAGAAATTCAACTACCAGCTGTTCGGTTAGCAAACGATCGTGCTACCGACATGCGCCAAAAAGATGAGATGTCAGAATATATTTAATCGCTGAAACGAGCAACGCTAAAAATTATTTTCAAGACTTACAATAGTGCATGTACCAAAATTATAAGGACTCGTCCCTGGGTGGGCTTGAACCACCAACCTTTCGATTAAAAGCCGAACGCACTAACCGATTGCACCACAGAGACAAGATATCAGACTATTTAATCTGTGAAACGAGCATGACCACAAATCATTTGCTGGTTTTTAATACTTTTTCTATTAAAATTAAAAACAATCGTCAATGGCAGAAATTCAACTACCAACTGTTCGGTTAGCAAACGATCGTGCTACCGACAAGCGCCAAAAAAACGAGATGTCAGAATATATTTAATCTGTGAAATGAGCAATACTAGAATTTATTTTCAAGAGTTATCATAGTGACTGTGCCAAAATTATAAGTGCTCGTCCCTGGGTGGGCTTGAACCACCAACCTTTCGGTTAACAGCCGAACACGCTAACCGAATGCACCACAGAGACAAGATATCAAACTATTTAATCTGTGAAACGAGCATGACAACAAATCATTTGCTGGTTTTTAATACTGCTTCTATTAAAATTAAAAACGATCGTCAATAGCAGAAATTCAACTAACAGCTGTTCGGTTAGCAAACGATCGTGCTACCGACATGCGCCAAAAAGACGAGATGTCAGAATATATTTAATCGCTGAAACGAGCAACGCTAAAAATTATTTTCAAGACTTACAATAGTGCATGTACAAAAATTATAAGGACTCGTCCCTGGGTGGGCTTGAACCACCAACCTTTCGATTAACAGCCGAACGCACTAACCGATTGCACCACAGAGACAAGATATCAGACTATTTAATCTGTGAAACGAGCATGACAACAAGACATTTGCTGGTTTTAAATACTATTTCTATTAAAATTAAAAACAATCATCGATTCCAGAATTTCAACCACCAACTGTTCGGTCACCAACCGAACGCGCTACCGCCATGCACCCCAAAGATAACATGGCAGAATACCTAATCTGTTAAACGAGCATGACAAAGTTTTAATTTCAAGAGTTATAATACTGAGTGTGCCAAAATTATTAGGGCTCGTCACTGGGTGTGCTTGAACCACCAACTTTTCGATTAACAGCCGAATGCATTAACCGATTTAGTGACAGAGACATCATATCAGACGATTGAATCTGTGAAACGAGCGTGACAACAAATCATGTGCTGGTTTATAATACTGCTTCTATTAAAATTAAAAACAATCGTTAATGGCGGAAATTCAACTACCAACTGTTCGGTTAGCAAACGATCGTCCTACCGACATGCGCCAAAAAGACGAGATGTCAGAATATATTTATTCTGTGAAATGAGCAATACTAAAATTTATTTTCAAGAGTTATCATAGTGACTGTGCCAAAATTATAAGGGCTCATCCCTGGGTGGGCTTGAACCACCAACCTTTCGGTTAACAGCCGAACGCGCTAACCGATTGCGCCACAGAGACAAGATATCAGACTATTTAATCTGTGAAACGAGCATGACAACAAATCATTTGCTGGTTTTTAATACTATTTCTATTAAAATTAAAAACAATCGTCAATGCCAGAATTTCAACCACCAACTGTTCGGTTACCAAACGATCGTGCTACCGACATGTGCCAAAAAGACTGTCAGAATATATTTAATCGTTGAAACGAGCAATGCTAAAAATTATTTTCAAGACTTACAATAGTGCATGTACGAAAATTATAAGGACTCGTCCCTGGGTGGGCTTGAACCACCAATCTTTCGGTTAACAGCCGAACGCGCTAACCGATTGCGCCACAGAGACAAGATATCAGACTATTTAATCTGTGAAACGAGCGTGACAACAAATCATTTGCTGGTTTTTAATACTATTTCTATTAAAATTAAAAACAATCGTCAATGGCAGAAATTCAACTACCAGCTGTTCGGTTAGCAAACGATCGTGCTACCGACATGCGCCAAAAAGATGAGATGTCAGAATATATTTAATCGCTGAAACGAGCAACGCTAAAAATTATTTTCAAGACTTACAATAGTGCATGTACCAAAATTATAAGGACTCGTCCCTGGGTGGGCTTGAACCACCAACCTTTCGATTAAAAGCCGAACGCACTAACCGATTGCACCACAGAGACAAGATATCAGACTATTTAATCTGTGAAACGAGCATGACCACAAATCATTTGCTGGTTTTTAATACTTTTTCTATTAAAATTAAAAACAATCGTCAATGGCAGAAATTCAACTACCAACTGTTCGGTTAGCAAACGATCGTGCTACCGACAAGCGCCAAAAAAACGAGATGTCAGAATATATTTAATCTGTGAAATGAGCAATACTAGAATTTATTTTCAAGAGTTATCATAGTGACTGTGCCAAAATTATAAGTGCTCGTCCCTGGGTGGGCTTGAACCACCAACCTTTCGGTTAACAGCCGAACGCGCTAACCGATTGCGCCACAGAGACAAGATATCAGACTATTTAATCTGTTAAACGAGCGTGACAACAAAGCATTTGCTGGTTTTTAATACTATTTCTATTAAAATTAAAAACAATCGTCAATGGCAGAAATTCAACTACCAACTGTTCGGTTAGCAAACGATCGTGCTACCGACATGTGCCAAAAAGACGAAATGTCAGAATATATTTAATCGCTGAAACGAGCAACGCTAAAAATTATTTTCAAGACTTACAATAGTGCATGTACCAAAATTATAAGGACTCGTCCCTGGGTGGGCTTGAACCACCAACCTTTCGATTAACAGCCGAACGCACTAACCGATTGCACCACAGAGACAAGATATCAGACTATTTAATCTGTGAAACGAGCATGACAACAAGACATTTGCTGGTTTTAAATACTATTTCTATTAAAATTAAAAACAATCATCAATTCCAGAATTTCAACCACCAACTGTTCGGTCACCAACCGAACGTGCTACCGCCATGCACCCCAAAGATAACATGGCAGAATACCTAATCTGTTAAACGAGCATGACAAAGTTTTAATTTCAAGAGTTATAATACTGACTGCGCCAAAAATATTAGGGCTCGTCACTGGGTGTGCTTGAACCACCAACTTTTCGATTAACAGCCGAATGCATTAACCGATTTAGTGACAGAGACATCATATCAGACGATTGAATCTGTGAAACGAGCATGACAACAAATCATGTGCTGGTTTTTAATACTGCTTCTATTAAAATTAAAAACAATCGTTAATGGCGGAAATTCAACTACCAACTGTTCGGTTAGCAAACGATCGTGCTACCGACATGTGCCAAAAAGACTGTCAGAATATATTTAATCGTTGAAACGAGCAATGCTAAAAATTATTTTCAAGACTTACAATAGTGCATGTACGAAAATTATAAGGACTCGTCCCTGGGTGGGCTTGAACCACCAATCTTTCGGTTAACAGCCGAACGCGCTAACCGATTGCGCCACAGAGACAAGATATCAGACTATTTAATCTGTGAAACGAGCGTGACAACAAATCATATGCTGGTTTTTAATACTATTTCTATTAAAATTAAAAACAATCGTCAATGGCAGAAATTCAACTACCAACTGTTCGGTCACCAACCGAACGTGCTACCGCCATGCACCCCAAAGATAACATGGCAGAATACCTAATCTGTTAAACGAGCATGACAAAGTTTTAATTTCAAGAGTTATAATACTGAGTGTGCCAAAATTATTAGGGCTCGTCACTGGGTGTGCTTGAACCACCAACTTTTCGATTAACAGCCGAATGCATTAACCGATTTAGTGACAGAGACATCATATCAGACGATTGATTCTGTGAAACGAGCATGACAACAAATCATGTGCTGGTTTTTAATACTGCTTCTATTAAAATTAAAAACAATCGTTAATGGCGGAAATTCAACTACCAACTGTTCGGTTAGCAAACGATCGTGCTACCGACATGTGCCAAAAAGACGACATGTCAGAATATATTTAATCGTTGAAACGAGCAATGCTAAAAATTATTTTCAAGACTTACAATAGTGCATGTACTAAAATTATAAGTGCTCGTCCCTGGGTGGGCTTGAACCACCAACCTTTCGGTTAACAGCCGAACGCGCTAACCGATTGCGCCACAGAGACAAGATATCAGACTATTTAATCTGTTAAACGAGCGTGACAACAAAGCATTTGCTGGTTTTTAATACTATTTCTATTAAAATTAAAAACAATCGTCAATGGCAGAAATTCAACTACCAACTGTTCGGTTAGCAAACGATCGTGCTACCGACATGTGCCAAAAAGACGAAATGTCAGAATATATTTAATCGCTGAAACGAGCATCGCTAAAAATTATTTTCAAGACTTACAATAGTGCATGTACCAAAATTATAAGGACTCGTCCCTGGGTGGGCTTGAACCACCAACCTTTCGATTAACAGCCGAACGCACTAACCGATTGCACCACAGAGACAAGATATCAGACTATTTAATCTGTGAAACGAGCATGACAACAAGACATTTGCTGGTTTTAAATACTATTTCTATTAAATTTAAAAACAATCATCAATTCCAGAATTTCAACCACCAACTGTTCGGTCACCAACCGAACGTGCTACCGCCATGCACCCCAAAGATAACATGGCAGAATACCTAATCTGTTAAACGAGCATGACAAAGTTTTAATTTCAAGAGTTATAATACTGACTGCGCCAAAAATATTAGGGCTCGTCACTGGGTGTGCTTGAACCACCAACTTTTCGATTAACAGCCGAATGCATTAACCGATTTAGTGACAGAGACATCATATCAGACGATTGAATCTGTGAAACGAGCATGACAACAAATCATTTGCTGGTTTTTAATACTATTTCCATTAAAATTAAAAACAATCGTCAATGCCAGAAGTTCAACCACCAACTGTTCGGTTACCAAACGATCGTGCTACCGACATGTGCCAAAAAGACTGTCAGAATATATTTAATCGTTGAAACGAGCAATGCTAAAAATTATTTTCAAGACTTACAACAGTGCATGTACGAAAATTATAAGGACTCGTCCCTGGGTGGGCTTGAACCACCAACCTTTCGATTAACAGCCGAACGCACTAACCGATTGCACCACAGAGACAAGATATCAGACTATTTAATCTGTGAAACGAGCGTGACAACAAATCATTTGCTAGTTTTTAATACTATTTCCATTAAAATTAAAAACAATCATCAATGCCAGAAGTTCAACCACCAACTGTTCGGTTACCAAACGATCGTGCTACCGACATGTGCCAAAAAGACTAAATGTCAGAATATATTTAATCGCTGAAACGAGCAACGCTAAAAATTAATTTCAAGACTTACAACAGTGCATGTACCAAAATTATAAGGACTCGTCCCTGGGTGGGCTTGAACCACCAACCTTTCGATTAACAGCCGAACGCACTAACCGATTGCACCACAGAGACAAGATATCAGACTATTTAATCTGTGAAACGAGCATGACAACAAGACATTTGCTGGTTTTTAATACTATTTCCATTAAAATTAAAAACAATCGTCAATGCCAGAAGTTCAACCACCAACTGTTCGGTTACCAAACGATCGTGCTACCGACATGTGCCAAAAAGACGACATGTCAGAATATATTTAATCGTTGAAACAAGCAATGCTAAAAATTACTTTCAAGACTTACAATAGTGCATGTACCAAAATTATAAGGGCTCGTCCCTGGGTAGGCTTGAACCACCAACCTTTCGGTTAACAGCCGAACGCACTAACCGATTGCACCACAGAGACAAGATATCAGACTATTTAATCTGTGAAACGAGCATGACAACAAATCATTTGCTGGTTTTTAATACTATTTCTATTAAAATTAAAAACAATCATCAATGCCAGAAGTTCAACCACCAACTGTTCGGTTACCAACCGAACGTGCTACCGCCATGCACCACAAAAATAACATGGCAGAATATATTTAATCTGTGAAATGAGCAACAATAAAATTTGTTTTCAAGAGTTTTCTTAGTGATTGTGCCAAAATTATAAGGGTTCATCCCTGGGTGGGCTTGAACCACCAACCTTTCGGTTAACAGCCGAACACACTAACCGAATGCACCACAGAGACAAGATATCAAACTATTTAATCTGTGAAACGAGCATGACAACAAATCATTTGCTGGTTTTTAATACTGCTTCTATTAAAATTAAAAACAATCGTCAATAGCAGAAATTCAACTAACAGCTGTTCGGTTAGCAAACGATCGTGCTACCGACATGCGCCAAAAAGACGAGATGTCAGAATATATTTAATCGCTGAAACGAGCAACGCTAAAAATTATTTTCAAGACTTACAATAGTGCATGTACAAAAATTATAAGGACTCGTCCCTGGGTGGGCTTGAACCACCAACCTTTCGATTAACAGCCGAACGCACTAACCGATTGCACCACAGAGACAAGATATCAGACTATTTAATCTGTGAAACGAGCATGACAACAAGACATTTGCTGGTTTTAAATACTATTTCTATTAAAATTAAAAACAATCATCGATTCCAGAATTTCAACCACCAACTGTTCGGTCACCAACCGAACGTGCTACCGCCATGCACCCCAAAGATAACATGGCAGAATACCTAATCTGTTAAACGAGCATGACAAAGTTTTAATTTCAAGAGTTATAATACTGAGTGTGCCAAAATTATTAGGGCTCGTCACTGGGTGTGCTTGAACCACCAACTTTTTGATTAACAGCCGAATGCATTAACCGATTTAGTGACAGAGACATCATATCAGACGATTGAATCTGTGAAACGAGCGTGACAACAAATCATGTGCTGGTTTTTAATACTGCTTCTATTAAAATTAAAAACAATCGTTAATGGCGGAAATTCAACTACCAACTGTTCGGTTAGCAAACGATCGTGCTACCGACAGGCGCCAAAAAGACGAGATGTCAGAATATATTTATTCTGTGAAATGAGCAATACTAAAATTTATTTTCAAGAGTTATCATAGTGACTGTGCCAAAATTATAAGGGCTCATCCCTGGGTGGGCTTGAACCACCAACCTTTCGGTTAACAGCCGAACGCGCTAACCGATTGCGCCACAGAGACAAGATATCAGACTATTTAATCTGTGAAACGAGCGTGACAACAAATCATTTGCTGGTTTTTAATACTATTTCTATTAAAATTAAAAACAATCGTCAATGCCAGAATTTCAACCACCAACTGTTCGGTTACCAAACGATCGTGCTACCGACATGTGCCAAAAAGACTGTCAGAATATATTTAATCGTTGAAACGAGCAATGCTAAAAATTATTTTCAAGACTTACAATAGTGCATGTACGAAAATTATAAGGACTCGTCCCTGGGTGGGCTTGAACCACCAATCTTTCGGTTAACAGCCGAACGCGCTAACCGATTGCGCCACAGAGACAAGATATCAGACTATTTAATCTGTGAAACGAGCGTGACAACAAATCATTTGCTGGTTTTTAATACTATTTCTATTAAAATTAAAAACAATCGTCAATGGCAGAAATTCAACTACCAACTGTTCGGTTAGCAAACGATCGTGCTACCGACAAGCGCCAAAAAAACGAGATGTCAGAATATATTTAATCTGTGGAATGAGCAATACTAAAATTTATTTTTAAGAGTTATCATAGTGACTGTGCCAAAATTATAAGGGCTCATCCCTGGGTGGGCTTGAACCACCAACCTTTAGGTTAACAGCCGAACGCGCTAACCGATTGCACCACCGAGACAAGATATCAGACTATTTAATCTGTGAAACGAGCATGACAACAAATCATTTGCTGGTTTTTAATACTGCTTCTATTAAAATTAAAAACAATCGTCAATAGCAGAAATTCAACTACCAGCTGTTCGGTTAGCAAACGATCGTGCTACCGACATGCGCCAAAAAGACGAGATGTCAGAATATATTTAATCGCTGAAACGAGCAACGCTAAAAATTATTTTCAAGACTTACAATAGTGCATGTACCAAAATTATAAGGACTCGTCCCTGGGTGGGCTTGAACCACCAACCTTTCGATTAAAAGCCGAACGCACTAACCGATTGCACCACAGAGACAAGATATCAGACTATTTAATCTGTGAAACGAGCATGACCACAAATCATTTGCTGGTTTTTAATACTTTTTCTATTAAAATTAAAAACAATCGTCAATGGCAGAAATTCAACTACCAACTGTTCGGTTAGCAAACGATCGTGCTACCGACAAGCGCCAAAAAAACGAGATGTCAGAATATATTTAATCTGTGAAATGAGCAATACTAGAATTTATTTTCAAGAGTTATCATAGTGACTGTGCCAAAATTATAAGTGCTCGTCCCTGGGTGGGCTTGAACCACCAACCTTTCGGTTAACAGCCGAACGCGCTAACCGATTGCGCCACAGAGACAAGATATCAGACTATTTAATCTGTTAAACGAGCGTGACAACAAAGCATTTGCTGGTTTTTAATACTATTTCTATTAAAATTAAAAACAATCGTCAATGCCAGAAGTTCAACCACCAACTGTTCGGTTAGCAAACGATCGTGCTACCGACATGTGCCAAAAAGACGAAATGTAAGAATATATTTAATCGCTGAAACGAGCAACGCTAAAAATTATTTTCAAGACTTACAATAGTGCATGTACCAAAATTATAAGGACTCGTCCCTGGGTGGGCTTGAACCACCAACCTTTCGATTAACAGCCGAACGCACTAACCGATTGCACCACAGAGACAAGATATCAGACTATTTAATCTGTGAAACGAGCATGACAACAAGACATTTGCTGGTTTTAAATACTATTTCTATTAAAATTAAAAACAATCATCAATTCCAGAATTTCAACCACCAACTGTTCGGTCACCAACCGAACGTGCTACCGCCATGCACCCCAAAGATAACATGGCAGAATACCTAATCTGTTAAACGAGCATGACAAAGTTTTAATTTCAAGAGTTATAATACTGACTGCGCCAAAAATATTAGGGCTCGTCACTGGGTGCGCTTGAACCACCAACTTTTCGATTAACAGCCGAATGCATTAACCGATTTAGTGACAGAGACATCATATCAGACGATTGAATCTGTGAAACGAGCATGACAACAAATCATGTGCTGGTTTTTAATACTGCTTCTATTAAAATTAAAAACAATCGTTAATGGCGGAAATTCAACTACCAACTGTTCGGTTAGCAAACGATCGTGCTACCGACATGTGCCAAAAAGACTGTCAGAATATATTTAATCGTTGAAACGAGCAATGCTAAAAATTATTTTCAAGACTTACAATAGTGCATGTACGAAAATTATAAGGACTCGTCCCTGGGTGGGCTTGAACCACCAATCTTTCGGTTAACAGCCGAACGCGCTAACCGATTGCGCCACAGAGACAAGATATCAGACTATTTAATCTGTGAAACGAGCGTGACAACAAATCATTTGCTGGTTTTTAATACTATTTCTATTAAAATTAAAAACAATCGTCAATGGCAGAAATTCAACTACCAACTGTTCGGTCACCAACCGAACGTGCTACCGCCATGCACCCCAAAGATAACATGGCAGAATACCTAATCTGTTAAACGAGCATGACAAAGTTTTAATTTCAAGAGTTATAATACTGAGTGTGCCAAAATTATTAGGGCTCGTCACTGGGTGTGCTTGAACCACCAACTTTTCGATTAACAGCCGAATGCATTAACCGATTTAGTGACAGAGACATCATATCAGACGATTGAATCTGTGAAACGAGCATGACAACAAATCATTTGCTGGTTTTTAATACTATTTCCATTAAAATTAAAAACAATCGTCAATGCCAGAAGTTCAACCACCAACTGTTCGGTTACCAAACGATCGTGCTACCGACATGTGCCAAAAAGACTGTCAGAATATATTTAATCGTTGAAACGAGCAATGCTAAAAATTATTTTCAAGACTTACAAAAGTGCATGTACGAAAATTATAAGGACTCGTCCCTGGGTGGGCTTGAACCACCAACCTTTCGATTAACAGCCGAACGCACTAACCGATTGCACCACAGAGACAAGATATCAGACTATTTAATCTGTGAAACGAGCGTGACAACAAATCATTTGCTAGTTTTTAATAGTATTTCCATTAAAAATACAAACAATCATCAATGCCAGAAGTTCAACTACCAACTGTTCGGTTACCAAACGATCGTGCTACCGACATGTGCCAAAAAGACTAAATGTCAGAATATATTTAATCGCTGAAACGAGCAACGCTAAAAATTAATTTCAAGACTTACAACAGTGCATGTACCAAAATTATAAGGACTCGTCCCTGGGTGGGCTTGAACCACCAACCTTTCGATTAACAGCCGAACGCACTAACCGATTGCACCACAGAGACAAGATATCAGACTATTTAATCTGTGAAACGAGCATGACAACAAGACATTTGCTGGTTTTTAATACTATTTCCATTAAAATTAAAAACAATCGTCAATGCCAGAAGTTCAACCGCCAACTGTTCGGTTACCAAACGATCGTGCTACCGACATGTGCCAAAAAGACGACATGTCAGAATATATTTAATCGTTGAAACAAGCAATGCTAAAAATTACTTTCAAGACTTACAATAGTGCATGTACCAAAATTATAAGGGCTCATCCCTGGGTAGGCTTGAACCACCAACCTTTCGGTTAACAGCCGAACGCACTCACCGATTGCACCACAGAGACAAGATATCAGACTATTTAATCTGTGAAACGAGCATGACAACAAATCATTTGCTGGTTTTTAATACTATTTCTATTAAAATTAAAAACAATCATCAATGCCAGAAGTTCAACCACCAACTGTTCGGTTACCAACCGAACGTGCTACCGCCATGCACCACAAAAATAACATGGCAGAATATATTTAATCTGTGAAATGAGCAACAATAAAATTTGTTTTCAAGAGTTTTCTTAGTGATTGTGCCAAAATTATAAGGGTTCATCCCTGGGTGGGCTTGAACCACCAACCTTTCGGTTAACAGCCGAACACGCTAACCGAATGCACCACAGAGACAAGATATCAAACTATTTAATCTGTGGAACGAGCATGACAACAAATCATTTGCTGGTTTTTAATACTGCTTCTATTAAAATTAAAAACAATCGTCAATAGCAGAAATTCAACTAACAGCTGTTCGGTTAGCAAACGATCGTGCTACCGACATGCGCCAAAAAGACGAGATGTCAGAATATATTTAATCGCTGAAACGAGCAACGCTAAAAATTATTTTCAAGACTTACAATAGTGCATGTACAAAAATTATAAGGACTCGTCCCTGGGTGGGCTTGAACCAGCACCTTTCGATTAACAGCCGAACGCACTAACCGATTGCACCACAGAGACAAGATATCAGACTATTTAATCTGTGAAACGAGCATGACAACAAGACATTTGCTGGTTTTAAATACTATTTCTATTAAAATTAAAAACAATCATCGATTCCAGAATTTCAACCACCAACTGTTCGGTCACCAACCGAACGTGCTACCGCCATGCACCCCAAAGATAACATGGCAGAATACCTAATCTGTTAAACGAGCATGACAAAGTTTTAATTTCAAGAGTTATAATACTGAGTGTGCCAAAATTATTAGGGCTCGTCACTGGGTGTGCTTGAACCACCAACTTTTCGATTAACAGCCGAATGCATTAACCGATTTAGTGACAGAGACATCATATCAGACGATTGAATCTGTGAAACGAGCGTGACAACAAATCATGTGCTGGTTTTTAATACTGCTTCTATTAAAATTAAAAACAATCGTTAATGGCGGAAATTCAACTACCAACTGTTCGGTTAGCAAACGATCATGCTACCGACATGCGCCAAAAAGACGAGATGTCAGAATATATTTATTCTGTGAAGTGAGCAATACTAAAATTTATTTTCAAGAGTTATCATAGTGACTGTGCCAAAATTATAAGGGCTCATCCCTGGGTGGGCTTGAACCACCAAGCTTTCGGTTAACAGCCGAACGCGCTAACCGATTGCGCCACAGAGACAAGATATCAGACTATTTAATCTGTGAAACGAGCGTGACAACAAATCATTTGCTGGTTTTTAATACTATTTCTATTAAAATTAAAAACAATCGTCAATGCCAGAATTTCAACCACCAACTGTTCGGTTACCATACGATCGTGCTACCGACATGTGCCAAAAAGACTGTCAGAATATATTTAATCGTTGAAACGAGCAATGCTAAAAATTATTTTCAAGACTTACAATAGTGCATGTACGAAAATTATAAGGACTCGTCCCTGGGTGGGCTTGAACCACCAATCTTTCGGTTAACAGCCGAACGCGCTAACCGATTGCGCCACAGAGACAAGATATCAGACTATTTAATCTGTGAAACGAGCGTGACAACAAATCATTTGCTGGTTTTTAATACTATTTCTATTAAAATTAAAAACAATCGTCAATGGCAGAAATTCAACTACCAACTGTTCGGTTAGCAAACGATCGTGCTACCGACAAGCGCCAAAAAAACGAGATGTCAGAATATATTTAATCTGTGGAATGAGCAATACTAAAATTTATTTTCAAGAGTTATCATAGTGACTGTGCCAAAATTATAAGGGCTCATCCCTGGGTGGGCTTGAACCACCAACCTTTAGGTTAACAGCCGAACGCGCTAACCGATTGCACCACCGAGACAAGATATCAGACTATTTAATCTGTGAAACGAGCATGACAACAAATCATTTGCTGGTTTTTAATACTGCTTCTATTAAAATTAAAAACAATCGTCAATAGCAGAAATTCAACTACCAGCTGTTCGGTTAGCAAACGATCGTGCTACCGACATGCGCCAAAAAGACGAGATGTCAGAATATATTTAATCGCTGAAACGAGCAACGCTAAAAATTATTTTCAAGACTTACAATAGTGCATGTACCAAAATTATAAGGACTCGTCCCTGGGTGGGCTTGAACCACCAACCTTTCGATTAAAAGCCGAACGCACTAACCGATTGCACCACAGAGACAAGATATCAGACTATTTAATCTGTGAAACGAGCATGACCACAAATCATTTGCTGGTTTTTAATACTTTTTCTATTAAAATTAAAAACAATCGTCAATGGCAGAAATTCAACTACCAACTGTTCGGTTAGCAAACGATCGTGCTACCGACAAGCGCCAAAAAAACGAGATGTCAGAATATATTTAATCTGTGAAATGAGCAATACTAGAATTTATTTTCAAGAGTTATCATAGTGACTGTGCCAAAATTATAAGTGCTCGTCCCTGGGTGGGCTTGAACCACCAACCTTTCGGTTAACAGCCGAACGCGCTAACCGATTGCGCCACAGAGACAAGATATCAGACTATTTAATCTGTTAAACGAGCGTGACAACAAAGCATTTGCTGGTTTTTAATACTATTTCTATTAAAATTAAAAACAATCGTCAATGCCAGAAGTTCAACCACCAACTGTTCGGTTACCAAACGATCGTGCTACCGACATGTGCCAAAAAGACTGTCAGAATATATTTAATCGTTGAAACGAGCAATGCTAAAAATTATTTTCAAGACTTACAATAGTGCATGTACGAAAATTATAAGGACTCGTCCCTGGGTGGGCTTGAACCACCAACCTTTCGGTTAACAGCCGAACGCGCTAACCGATTGCACCACAGAGACAAGATATCAGACTATTTAATCTGTGAAACGAGCATGACAACAAATCATTTGCTGGTTTTTAATACTATTTCTATTAAAATTAAAAACAATCGTCAATGCCAGAATTTCGACCACCAACTGTTCGGTTACCAAACGATCGTGCTACCGACATGTGCCATAAAGACTGTCAGAATATATTTAATCGTTGAAACGAGCAATGCTAAAAATTATTTTCAAGACTTACAATAGTGCATGTACAAAAATTATAAGGACTCGTCCCTGGGTGGGCTTGAACCACCAATCTTTCGGTTAACAGCCGAACGCGCTAACCGATTGCGCCACAGAGACAAGATATCAGACTATTTAATCTGTGAAACGAGCGTGACAACAAATCATTTGCTGGTTTTTAATACTATTTCTATTAAAATTAAAAACAATCGTCAATGGCAGAAATTCAACTACCAACTGTTCGGTTAGCAAACGATCGTGCTACCGACAAGCGCCAAAAAAACGAGATGTCAGAATATATTTAATCTGTGAAATGAGCAATACTAAAATTTATTTTCAAGAGTTATCATAGTGACTGTGCCAAAGTTATAAGGGCTCATCCCTGGGTGGGCTTGAACCACCAACCTTTCGGTTAACAGCCGAACGCGCTAACCGATTGCGCCACAGAGACAAGATCTCAGACTATTTAATCTGTGAAACGAGCATGACCACAAATCATTTGCTGGTTTTTAATACTATTTCTATTAAAATTAAAAACAATCGTCAATGGCAGAAATTCAACTACCAACTGTTCGGTTACCAAACGATCGTGCTACCGACATGTGCCAAAAAGACTAAATGTCAGAATATATTTAATCGCTGAAACGAGCAACGCTAAAAATTAATTTCAAGACTTACAACAGTGCATGTACCAAAATTATAAGGACTCGTCCCTGGGTGGGCTTGAACCACCAACCTTTCGATTAACAGCCGAACGCACTAACCGATTGCACCACAGAGACAAGATATCAGACTATTTAATCTGTGAAACGAGCATGACAACAAGACATTTGCTGGTTTTTAATACTATTTCCATTAAAATTAAAAACAATCGTCAATGCCAGAAGTTCAACCGCCAACTGTTCGGTTACCAAACGATCGTGCTACCGACATGTGCCAAAAAGACGACATGTCAGAATATATTTAATCGTTGAAACAAGCAATGCTAAAAATTACTTTCAAGACTTACAATAGTGCATGTACCAAAATTATAAGGGCTCATCCCTGGGTAGGCTTGAACCACCAACCTTTCGGTTAACAGCCGAACGCACTCACCGATTGCACCACAGAGACAAGATATCAGACTATTTAATCTGTGAAACGAGCATGACAACAAATCATTTGCTGGTTTTTAATACTATTTCTATTAAAATTAAAAACAATCATCAATGCCAGAAGTTCAACCACCAACTGTTCGGTTACCAACCGAACGTGCTACCGCCATGCACCACAAAAATAACATGGCAGAATATATTTAATCTGTGAAATGAGCAACAATAAAATTTGTTTTCAAGAGTTTTCTTAGTGATTGTGCCAAAATTATAAGGGTTCATCCCTGGGTGGGCTTGAACCACCAACCTTTCGGTTAACAGCCGAACACGCTAACCGAATGCACCACAGAGACAAGATATCAAACTATTTAATCTGTGAAACGAGCATGACAACAAATCATTTGCTGGTTTTTAATACTGCTTCTATTAAAATTAAAAACAATCGTCAATAGCAGAAATTCAACTAACAGCTGTTCGGTTAGCAAACGATCGTGCTACCGACATGCGCCAAAAAGACGAGATGTCAGAATATATTTAATCGCTGAAACGAGCAACGCTAAAAATTATTTTCAAGACTTACAATAGTGCATGTACAAAAATTATAAGGACTCGTCCCTGGGTGGGCTTGAACCAGCACCTTTCGATTAACAGCCGAACGCACTAACCGATTGCACCACAGAGACAAGATATCAGACTATTTAATCTGTGAAACGAGCATGACAACAAGACATTTGCTGGTTTTAAATACTATTTCTATTAAAATTAAAAACAATCATCGATTCCAGAATTTCAACCACCAACTGTTCGGTCACCAACCGAACGTGCTACCGCCATGCACCCCAAAGATAACATGGCAGAATACCTAATCTGTTAAACGAGCATGACAAAGTTTTAATTTCAAGAGTTATAATACTGAGTGTGCCAAAATTATTAGGGCTCGTCACTGGGTGTGCTTGAACCACCAACTTTTCGATTAACAGCCGAATGCATTAACCGATTTAGTGACAGAGACATCATATCAGACGATTGAATCTGTGAAACGAGCGTGACAACAAATCATGTGCTGGTTTTTAATACTGCTTCTATTAAAATTAAAAACAATCGTTAATGGCGGAAATTCAACTACCAACTGTTCGGTTAGCAAACGATCGTGCTACCGACATGCGCCAAAAAGACGAGATGTCAGAATATATTTATTCTGTGAAATGAGCAATACTAAAATTTATTTTCAAGAGTTATCATAGTGACTGTGCCAAAATTATAAGGGCTCATCCCTGGGTGGGCTTGAACCACCAAGCTTTCGGTTAACAGCCGAACGCGCTAACCGATTGCGCCACAGAGACAAGATATCAGACTATTTAATCTGTGAAACGAGCGTGACAACAAATCATTTGCTGGTTTTTAATACTATTTCTATTAAAATTAAAAACAATCGTCAATGCCAGAATTTCAACCACCAACTGTTCGGTTACCAAACGATCGTGCTACCGACATGTGCCAAAAAGACTGTCAGAATATATTTAATCGTTGAAACGAGCAATGCTAAAAATTATTTTCAAGACTTACAATAGTGCATGTACGAAAATTATAAGGACTCGTCCCTGGGTGGGCTTGAACCACCAATCTTTCGGTTAACAGCCGAACGCGCTAACCGATTGCACCACAGAGACAAGATATCAGACTATTTAATCTGTGAAACGAGCGTGACAACAAATCATTTGCTGGTTTTTAATACTATTTCTATTAAAATTAAAAACAATCGTCAATGGCAGAAATTCAACTACCAACTGTTCGGTTAGTAAACGATCGTGCTACCGACAAGCGCCAAAAAAACGAGATGTCAGAATATATTTAATCTGTGGAATGAGCAATACTAAAATTTATTTTCAAGAGTTATCATAGTGACTGTGCCAAAATTATAAGGGCTCATCCCTGGGTGGGCTTGAACCACCAACCTTTAGGTTAACAGCCGAACGCGCTAACCGATTGCACCACCGAGACAAGATATCAGACTATTTAATCTGTGAAACGAGCATGACAACAAATCATTTGCTGGTTTTTAATACTGCTTCTATTAAAATTAAAAACAATCGTCAATAGCAGAAATTCAACTACCAGCTGTTCGGTTAGCAAACGATCGTGCTACCGACATGCGCCAAAAAGACGAGATGTCAGAATATATTTAATCGCTGAAACGAGCAACGCTAAAAATTATTTTCAAAACTTACAATAGTGCATGTACCAAAATTATAAGGACTCGTCCCTGGGTGGGCTTGAACCACCAACCTTTCGATTAAAAGCCGAACGCACTAACCGATTGCACCACAGAGACAAGATATCAGACTATTTAATCTGTGAAACGAGCATGACCACAAATCATTTGCTGGTTTTTAATACTTTTTCTATTAAAATTAAAAACAATCGTCAATGGCAGAAATTCAACTACCAACTGTTCGGTTAGCAAACGATCGTGCTACCGACAAGCGCCAAAAAAACGAGATGTCAGAATATATTTAATCTGTGAAATGAGCAATACTAGAATTTATTTTCAAGAGTTATCATAGTGACTGTGCCAAAATTATAAGTGCTCGTCCCTGGGTGGGCTTGAACCACCAACCTTTCGGTTAACAGCCGAACGCGCTAACCGATTGCGCCACAGAGACAAGATATCAGACTATTTAATCTGTTAAACGAGCGTGACAACAAAGCATTTGCTGGTTTTTAATACTATTTCTATTAAAATTAAAAACAATCGTCAATGCCAGAAGTTCAACCACCAACTGTTCGGTTACCAAACGATCGTGCTACCGACATGTGCCAAAAAGACTGTCAGAATATATTTAATCGTTGAAACGAGCAATGCTAAAAATTATTTTCAAGACTTACAATAGTGCATGTACGAAAATTATAAGGACTCGTCCCTGGGTGGGCTTGAACCACCAACCTTTCGGTTAACAGCCGAACGCGCTAACCGATTGCACCACAGAGACAAGATATCAGACTATTTAATCTGTGAAACGAGCATGACAACAAATCATTTGCTGGTTTTTAATACTATTTCTATTAAAATTAAAAACAATCGTCAATGCCAGAATTTCGACCACCAACTGTTCGGTTACCAAACGATCGTGCTACCGACATGTGCCATAAAGACTGTCAGAATATATTTAATCGTTGAAACGAGCAATGCTAAAAATTATTTTCAAGACTTACAATAGTGCATGTACAAAAATTATAAGGACTCGTCCCTGGGTGGGCTTGAACCACCAATCTTTCGGTTAACAGCCGAACGCGCTAACCGATTGCGCCACAGAGACAAGATATCAGACTATTTAATCTGTGAAACGAGCGTGACAACAAATCATTTGCTGGTTTTTAATACTATTTCTATTAAAATTAAAAACAATCGTCAATGGCAGAAATTCAACTACCAACTGTTCGGTTAGCAAACGATCGTGCTACCGACAAGCGCCAAAAAAACGAGATGTCAGAATATATTTAATCTGTGAAATGAGCAATACTAAAATTTATTTTCAAGAGTTATCATAGTGACTGTGCCAAAATTATAAGGGCTCATCCCTGGGTGGGCTTGAACCACCAACCTTTCGGTTAACAGCCGAACGCGCTAACCGATTGCGCCACAGAGACAAGATATCAGACTATTTAATCTGTGAAACGAGCATGACAACAAATCATTTGCTGGTTTTTAATACTATTTCCACTAAAATTAAAAACAATCGTCAATGCCAGAAGTTCAACCACCAACTGTTCGGTTACCAAACGATCGTGCTACCGACATGTGCCAAAAAGACTGTCAGAATATATTTAATCGTTGAAACGAGCAATGCTAAAAATTGTTTTCAAGACTTATAATAGTGCATGTGCGAAAATTATAAGGACTCGTCCCTGGGTGGGCTTGAACCACCAATCTTTCGGTTAACAGCCGAACGCGCTAACCGATTGCGCCACAGAGACAAGATATCAGACTATTTAATCTGTGAAACGAGCGTGACAACAAATCATTTGCTGGTTTTTAATACTATTTCTATTAAAATTAAAAACAATCGTCAATGCCAGAAGTTCAACCACCAACTGTTCGGTTACCAAACGATCGTGCTACCGACATGTGCCAAAAAGACGACATGTCAGAATATATTTAATCGTTGAAACAAGCAATGCTAAAAATTATTTTCAAGACTTACAATAGTGCATGTACCAAAATTATAAGGGCTCATCCCTGGGTAGGCTTGAACCACCAACCTTTCGGTTAACAGCCGAACGCACTAACCGATTGCACCACAGAGACAAGATATCAGACTATTTAATCTGTGAAACGAGCATGACAACAAATCATTTGCTGGTTTTTAATACTATTTCCATTAAAATTAAAGACAATCATCAATGCCAGAAGTTCAACCACCAACTGTTCGGTTACCAACCGAACGTGCTACCGCCATGTGCCAAAAAGACGACATGTCAGAATATATTTAATCGTTGAAACAAGCAATGCTAAAAATTATTTTCAAGACTTACAATAGTGCATGTACCAAAATTATAAGGGCTCATCCCTGGGTGGGCTTGAACCACCAACCTTTCGGTTAACAGCCGAACACGCTAACCGAATGCACCACAGAGACAAGATATCAGACTATTTAATCTGTGAAACGAGCATGACAACAAATCATTTGCTGGTTTTTAATACTGCTTCTATTAAAATTAAAAACAATCATCAATAGCAGAAATTCAACTACCACCTGTTCGGTTACCAACCGAACGTGCTACCGCCATGCACCACAAAGATAACATGGCAGAATATATTTAATCTGTGAAATGAGCAACACTAAAAATTATTTTCAAGAGTTTTCTTAGTGATTGTGCCAAAATTATAAGGGCGCATCCCTGGGTGGGCTTGAACCACCAACCTTTAGGTTAACAGCCGAACGCGCTAACCGATTGCACCACCGAGACAAGATATCAGACTATTTAATCTGTGAAACGAGCATGACAACAAATCATTTGCTGGTTTTTAATACTGCTTCTATTAAAATTAAAAACAATCGTCAATAGCAGAAATTCAACTACCAGCTGTTCGGTTAGCAAACGATCGTGCTACCGACATGCGCCAAAAAGACGAGATGTCAGAATATATTTAATCGCTGAAACGAGCAACGCTAAAAATTATTTTCAAGACTTACAATAGTGCATGTACCAAAATTATAAGGACTCGTCCCTGGGTGGGCTTGAACCACCAACCTTTCGATTAAAAGCCGAACGCGCTAACCGATTGCACCACAGAGACAAGATATCAGACTATTTAATCTGTGAAACGAGCATGACCACAAATCATTTGCTGGTTTTTAATACTTTTTCTATCAAAATTAAAAACAATCGTCAATGCCAGAAGTTCAACCACCAACTGTTCGGTTACCAAACGATCGTGCTACCGACATGTGCCAAAAAGACTGTCAGAATATATTTAATCGTTGAAACGAGCAATGCTAAAAATTATTTTCAAGACTTACAATAGTGCATGTACGAAAATTATAAGGACTCGTCCCTGGGTGGGCTTGAACCACCAACCTTTCGGTTAACAGCCGAACGCGCTAACCGATTGCACCACAGAGACAAGATATCAGACTATTTAATCTGTGAAACGAGCATGACAACAAATCATTTGCTGGTTTTTAATACTATTTCTATTAAAATTAAAAACAATCGTCAATGCCAGAATTTCGACCACCAACTGTTCGGTTACCAAACGATCGTGCTACCGACATGTGCCATAAAGACTGTCAGAATATATTTAATCGTTGAAACGAGCAATGCTAAAAATTATTTTCAAGACTTACAATAGTGCATGTACAAAAATTATAAGGACTCGTCCCTGGGTGGGCTTGAACCACCAATCTTTCGGTTAACAGCCGAACGCGCTAACCGATTGCGCCACAGAGACAAGATATCAGACTATTTAATCTGTGAAACGAGCGTGACAACAAATCATTTGCTGGTTTTTAATACTATTTCTATTAAAATTAAAAACAATCGTCAATGGCAGAAATTCAACTACCAACTGTTCGGTTAGCAAACGATCGTGCTACCGACAAGCGCCAAAAAAACGAGATGTCAGAATATATTTAATCTGTGAAATGAGCAATACTAAAATTTATTTTCAAGAGTTATCATAGTGACTGTGCCAAAGTTATAAGGGCTCATCCCTGGGTGGGCTTGAACCACCAACCTTTCGGTTAACAGCCGAACGCGCTAACCGATTGCGCCACAGAGACAAGATCTCAGACTATTTAATCTGTGAAACGAGCATGACCACAAATCATTTGCTGGTTTTTAATACTATTTCTATTAAAATTAAAAACAATCGTCAATGGCAGAAATTCAACTACCAACTGTTCGGTTACCAAACGATCGTGCTACCGACATGTGCCAAAAAGACTAAATGTCAGAATATATTTAATCGCTGAAACGAGCAACGCTAAAAATTAATTTCAAGACTTACAACAGTGCATGTACCAAAATTATAAGGACTCGTCCCTGGGTGGGCTTGAACCACCAACCTTTCGATTAACAGCCGAACGCACTAACCGATTGCACCACAGAGACAAGATATCAGACTATTTAATCTGTGAAACGAGCATGACAACAAGACATTTGCTGGTTTTTAATACTATTTCCATTAAAATTAAAAACAATCGTCAATGCCAGAAGTTCAACCGCCAACTGTTCGGTTACCAAACGATCGTGCTACCGACATGTGCCAAAAAGACGACATGTCAGAATATATTTAATCGTTGAAACAAGCAATGCTAAAAATTACTTTCAAGACTTACAATAGTGCATGTACCAAAATTATAAGGGCTCATCCCTGGGTAGGCTTGAACCACCAACCTTTCGGTTAACAGCCGAACGCACTCACCGATTGCACCACAGAGACAAGATATCAGACTATTTAATCTGTGAAACGAGCATGACAACAAATCATTTGCTGGTTTTTAATACTATTTCTATTAAAATTAAAAACAATCATCAATGCCAGAAGTTCAACCACCAACTGTTCGGTTACCAACCGAACGTGCTACCGCCATGCACCACAAAAATAACATGGCAGAATATATTTAATCTGTGAAATGAGCAACAATAAAATTTGTTTTCAAGAGTTTTCTTAGTGATTGTGCCAAAATTATAAGGGTTCATCCCTGGGTGGGCTTGAACCACCAACCTTTCGGTTAACAGCCGAACACGCTAACCGAATGCACCACAGAGACAAGATATCAAACTATTTAATCTGTGAAACGAGCATGACAACAAATCATTTGCTGGTTTTTAATACTGCTTCTATTAAAATTAAAAACAATCGTCAATAGCAGAAATTCAACTAACAGCTGTTCGGTTAGCAAACGATCGTGCTACCGACATGCGCCAAAAAGACGAGATGTCAGAATATATTTAATCGCTGAAACGAGCAACGCTAAAAATTATTTTCAAGACTTACAATAGTGCATGTACAAAAATTATAAGGACTCGTCCCTGGGTGGGCTTGAACCAGCACCTTTCGATTAACAGCCGAACGCACTAACCGATTGCACCACAGAGACAAGATATCAGACTATTTAATCTGTGAAACGAGCATGACAACAAGACATTTGCTGGTTTTAAATACTATTTCTATTAAAATTAAAAACAATCATCGATTCCAGAATTTCAACCACCAACTGTTCGGTCACCAACCGAACGTGCTACCGCCATGCACCCCAAAGATAACATGGCAGAATACCTAATCTGTTAAACGAGCATGACAAAGTTTTAATTTCAAGAGTTATAATACTGAGTGTGCCAAAATTATTAGGGCTCGTCACTGGGTGTGCTTGAACCACCAACTTTTCGATTAACAGCCGAATGCATTAACCGATTTAGTGACAGAGACATCATATCAGACGATTGAATCTGTGAAACGAGCGTGACAACAAATCATGTGCTGGTTTTTAATACTGCTTCTATTAAAATTAAAAACAATCGTTAATGGCGGAAATTCAACTACCAACTGTTCGGTTAGCAAACGATCGTGCTACCGACATGCGCCAAAAAGACGAGATGTCAGAATATATTTATTCTGTGAAATGAGCAATACTAAAATTTATTTTCAAGAGTTATCATAGTGACTGTGCCAAAATTATAAGGGCTCATCCCTGGGTGGGCTTGAACCACCAAGCTTTCGGTTAACAGCCGAACGCGCTAACCGATTGCGCCACAGAGACAAGATATCAGACTATTTAATCTGTGAAACGAGCGTGACAACAAATCATTTGCTGGTTTTTAATACTATTTCTATTAAAATTAAAAACAATCGTCAATGCCAGAATTTCAACCACCAACTGTTCGGTTACCAAACGATCGTGCTACCGACATGTGCCAAAAAGACTGTCAGAATATATTTAATCGTTGAAACGAGCAATGCTAAAAATTATTTTCAAGACTTACAATAGTGCATGTACGAAAATTATAAGGACTCGTCCCTGGGTGGGCTTGAACCACCAATCTTTCGGTTAACAGCCGAACGCGCTAACCGATTGCACCACAGAGACAAGATATCAGACTATTTAATCTGTGAAACGAGCGTGACAACAAATCATTTGCTGGTTTTTAATACTATTTCTATTAAAATTAAAAACAATCGTCAATGGCAGAAATTCAACTACCAACTGTTCGGTTAGCAAACGATCGTGCTACCGACAAGCGCCAAAAAAACGAGATGTCAGAATATATTTAATCTGTGGAATGAGCAATACTAAAATTTATTTTCAAGAGTTATCATAGTGACTGTGCCAAAATTATAAGGGCTCATCCCTGGGTGGGCTTGAACCACCAACCTTTAGGTTAACAGCCGAACGCGCTAACCGATTGCACCACCGAGACAAGATATCAGACTATTTAATCTGTGAAACGAGCATGACAACAAATCATTTGCTGGTTTTTAATACTGCTTCTATTAAAATTAAAAACAATCGTCAATAGCAGAAATTCAACTACCAGCTGTTCGGTTAGCAAACGATCGTGCTACCGACATGCGCCAAAAAGACGAGATGTCAGAATATATTTAATCGCTGAAACGAGCAACGCTAAAAATTATTTTCAAAACTTACAATAGTGCATGTACCAAAATTATAAGGACTCGTCCCTGGGTGGGCTTGAACCACCAACCTTTCGATTAAAAGCCGAACGCACTAACCGATTGCACCACAGAGACAAGATATCAGACTATTTAATCTGTGAAACGAGCATGACCACAAATCATTTGCTGGTTTTTAATACTTTTTCTATTAAAATTAAAAACAATCGTCAATGGCAGAAATTCAACTACCAACTGTTCGGTTAGCAAACGATCGTGCTACCGACAAGCGCCAAAAAAACGAGATGTCAGAATATATTTAATCTGTGAAATGAGCAATACTAGAATTTATTTTCAAGAGTTATCATAGTGACTGTGCCAAAATTATAAGTGCTCGTCCCTGGGTGGGCTTGAACCACCAACCTTTCGGTTAACAGCCGAACGCGCTAACCGATTGCGCCACAGAGACAAGATATCAGACTATTTAATCTGTTAAACGAGCGTGACAACAAAGCATTTGCTGGTTTTTAATACTATTTCTATTAAAATTAAAAACAATCGTCAATGCCAGAAGTTCAACCACCAACTGTTCGGTTACCAAACGATCGTGCTACCGACATGTGCCAAAAAGACTGTCAGAATATATTTAATCGTTGAAACGAGCAATGCTAAAAATTATTTTCAAGACTTACAATAGTGCATGTACGAAAATTATAAGGACTCGTCCCTGGGTGGGCTTGAACCACCAACCTTTCGGTTAACAGCCGAACGCGCTAACCGATTGCACCACAGAGACAAGATATCAGACTATTTAATCTGTGAAACGAGCATGACAACAAATCATTTGCTGGTTTTTAATACTATTTCTATTAAAATTAAAAACAATCGTCAATGCCAGAATTTCGACCACCAACTGTTCGGTTACCAAACGATCGTGCTACCGACATGTGCCATAAAGACTGTCAGAATATATTTAATCGTTGAAACGAGCAATGCTAAAAATTATTTTCAAGACTTACAATAGTGCATGTACAAAAATTATAAGGACTCGTCCCTGGGTGGGCTTGAACCACCAATCTTTCGGTTAACAGCCGAACGCGCTAACCGATTGCGCCACAGAGACAAGATATCAGACTATTTAATCTGTGAAACGAGCGTGACAACAAATCATTTGCTGGTTTTTAATACTATTTCTATTAAAATTAAAAACAATCGTCAATGGCAGAAATTCAACTACCAACTGTTCGGTTAGCAAACGATCGTGCTACCGACAAGCGCCAAAAAAACGAGATGTCAGAATATATTTAATCTGTGAAATGAGCAATACTAAAATTTATTTTCAAGAGTTATCATAGTGACTGTGCCAAAATTATAAGGGCTCATCCCTGGGTGGGCTTGAACCACCAACCTTTCGGTTAACAGCCGAACGCGCTAACCGATTGCGCCACAGAGACAAGATATCAGACTATTTAATCTGTGAAACGAGCATGACAACAAATCATTTGCTGGTTTTTAATACTATTTCCACTAAAATTAAAAACAATCGTCAATGCCAGAAGTTCAACCACCAACTGTTCGGTTACCAAACGATCGTGCTACCGACATGTGCCAAAAAGACTGTCAGAATATATTTAATCGTTGAAACGAGCAATGCTAAAAATTGTTTTCAAGACTTATAATAGTGCATGTGCGAAAATTATAAGGACTCGTCCCTGGGTGGGCTTGAACCACCAATCTTTCGGTTAACAGCCGAACGCGCTAACCGATTGCGCCACAGAGACAAGATATCAGACTATTTAATCTGTGAAACGAGCGTGACAACAAATCATTTGCTGGTTTTTAATACTATTTCTATTAAAATTAAAAACAATCGTCAATGCCAGAAGTTCAACCACCAACTGTTCGGTTACCAAACGATCGTGCTACCGACATGTGCCAAAAAGACGACATGTCAGAATATATTTAATCGTTGAAACAAGCAATGCTAAAAATTATTTTCAAGACTTACAATAGTGCATGTACCAAAATTATAAGGGCTCATCCCTGGGTAGGCTTGAACCACCAACCTTTCGGTTAACAGCCGAACGCACTAACCGATTGCACCACAGAGACAAGATATCAGACTATTTAATCTGTGAAACGAGCATGACAACAAATCATTTGCTGGTTTTTAATACTATTTCCATTAAAATTAAAGACAATCATCAATGCCAGAAGTTCAACCACCAACTGTTCGGTTACCAACCGAACGTGCTACCGCCATGTGCCAAAAAGACGACATGTCAGAATATATTTAATCGTTGAAACAAGCAATGCTAAAAATTATTTTCAAGACTTACAATAGTGCATGTACCAAAATTATAAGGGCTCATCCCTGGGTGGGCTTGAACCACCAACCTTTCGGTTAACAGCCGAACACGCTAACCGAATGCACCACAGAGACAAGATATCAGACTATTTAATCTGTGAAACGAGCATGACAACAAATCATTTGCTGGTTTTTAATACTGCTTCTATTAAAATTAAAAACAATCATCAATAGCAGAAATTCAACTACCACCTGTTCGGTTACCAACCGAACGTGCTACCGCCATGCACCACAAAGATAACATGGCAGAATATATTTAATCTGTGAAATGAGCAACACTAAAAATTATTTTCAAGAGTTTTCTTAGTGATTGTGCCAAAATTATAAGGGCGCATCCCTGGGTGGGCTTGAACCACCAACCTTTAGGTTAACAGCCGAACGCGCTAACCGATTGCACCACCGAGACAAGATATCAGACTATTTAATCTGTGAAACGAGCATGACAACAAATCATTTGCTGGTTTTTAATACTGCTTCTATTAAAATTAAAAACAATCGTCAATAGCAGAAATTCAACTACCAGCTGTTCGGTTAGCAAACGATCGTGCTACCGACATGCGCCAAAAAGACGAGATGTCAGAATATATTTAATCGCTGAAACGAGCAACGCTAAAAATTATTTTCAAGACTTACAATAGTGCATGTACCAAAATTATAAGGACTCGTCCCTGGGTGGGCTTGAACCACCAACCTTTCGATTAAAAGCCGAACGCGCTAACCGATTGCACCACAGAGACAAGATATCAGACTATTTAATCTGTGAAACGAGCATGACCACAAATCATTTGCTGGTTTTTAATACTTTTTCTATCAAAATTAAAAACAATCGTCAATGGCAGAAATTCCACTACCAACTGTTCGGTTAGCAAACGATCGTGCTACCGACAAGCGCCAAAAAAACGAGATGTCAGAATATATTTAATCTGTGAAATGAGCAATACTAGAATTTATTTTCAAGAGTTATCATAGTGACTGTGCCAAAATTATAAGTGCTCGTCCCTGGGTGGGCTTGAACCACCAACCTTTCGGTTAACAGCCGAACGCACTAACCGATTGCGCCACAGAGACAAGATATCAGACTATTTAATCTGTTAAACGAGCGTGACAACAAAGCATTTGCTGGTTTTTAATACTATTTCTATTAAAATTAAAAACAATCATCAATGCCAGAAGTTCAACCACCAACTGTTCGGTTACCAAACGATCGTGCTACCGACATGTGCCAAAAAGACTAAATGTCAGAATATATTTAATCGCTGAAACGAGCAACGCTAAAAATTAATTTCAAGACTTACAACAGTGCATGTACCAAAATTATAAGGACTCGTCCCTGGGTGGGCTTGAACCACCAACCTTTCGATTAACAGCCGAACGCACTAACCGATTGCACCACAGAGACAAGATATCAGACTATTTAATCTGTGAAACGAGCATGACAACAAGACATTTGCTGGTTTTTAATACTATTTCCATTAAAATTAAAAACAATCGTCAATGCCAGAAGTTCAACCGCCAACTGTTCGGTTACCAAACGATCGTGCTACCGACATGTGCCAAAAAGACGACATGTCAGAATATATTTAATCGTTGAAACAAGCAATGCTAAAAATTACTTTCAAGACTTACAATAGTGCATGTACCAAAATTATAAGTGCTCATCCCTGGGTAGGCTTGAACCACCAACCTTTCGGTTAACAGCCGAACGCACTCACCGATTGCACCACAGAGACAAGATATCAGACTATTTAATCTGTGAAACGAGCATGACAACAAATCATTTGCTGGTTTTTAATACTATTTCTATTAAAATTAAAAACAATCATCAATGCCAGAAGTTCAACCACCAACTGTTCGGTTACCAACCGAACGTGCTACCGCCATGCACCACAAAAATAACATGGCAGAATATATTTAATCTGTGAAATGAGCAACAATAAAATTTGTTTTCAAGAGTTTTCTTAGTGATTGTGCCAAAATTATAAGGGTTCATCCCTGGGTGGGCTTGAACCACCAACCTTTCGGTTAACAGCCGAACACGCTAACCGAATGCACCACAGAGACAAGATATCAAACTATTTAATCTGTGAAACGAGCATGACAACAAATCATTTGCTGGTTTTTAATACTGCTTCTATTAAAATTAAAAACAATCGTCAATAGCAGAAATTCAACTACCAGCTGTTCGGTTAGCAAACGATCGTGCTACCGACATGCGCCAAAAAGACAAGATGTCAGAATATATTTAATCGCTGAAACGAGCAACGCTAAAAATTATTTTCAAGACTTACAATAGTGCATGTACAAAAATTATAAGGACTCGTCCCTGGGTGGGCTTGAACCAGCACCTTTCGATTAACAGCCGAACGCACTAACCGATTGCACCACAGAGACAAGATATCAGACTATTTAATCTGTGAAACGAGCATGACAACAAGACATTTGCTGGTTTTAAATACTATTTCTATTAAAATTAAAAACAATCATCGATTCCAGAATTTCAACCACCAACTGTTCGGTCACCAACTGAACGTGCTACCGCCATGCACCCCAAAGATAACATGGCAGAATACCTAATCTGTTAAACGAGCATGACAAAGTTTTAATTTCAAGAGTTATAATACTGAGTGTGCCAAAATTATTAGGGCTCGTCACTGGGTGTGCTTGAACCACCAACTTTTCGATTAACAGCCGAATGCATTAACCGATTTAGTGACAGAGACATCATATCAGACGATTGAATCTGTGAAACGAGCGTGACAACAAATCATGTGCTGGTTTTTAATACTGCTTCTATTAAAATTGAAAACAATCGTTAATGGCGGAAATTCAACTACCAACTGTTCGGTTAGCAAACGATCGTGCTACCGACATGCGCCAAAAAGACGAGATGTCAGAATATATTTATTCTGTGAAATGAGCAATACTAAAATTTATTTTCAAGAGTTATCATAGTGACTGTGCCAAAATTATAAGGGCTCATCCCTGGGTGGGCTTGAACCACCAAGCTTTCGGTTAACAGCCGAACGCGCTAACCGATTGCGCCACAGAGACAAGATATCAGACTATTTAATCTGTGAAACGAGCGTGACAACAAATCATTTGCTGGTTTTTAATACTATTTCTATTAAAATTAAAAACAATCGTCAATGCCAGAATTTCAACCACCAACTGTTCGGTTACCAAACGATCGTGCTACCGACATGTGCCAAAAAGACTGTCAGAATATATTTAATCGTTGAAACGAGCAATGCTAAAAATTATTTTCAAGACTTACAATAGTGCATGTACGAAAATTATAAGGACTCGTCCCTGGGTGGGCTTGAACCACCAATCTTTCGGTTAACAGCCGAACGCGCTAACCGATTGCGCCACAGAGACAAGATATCAGACTATTTAATCTGTGAAACGAGCGTGACAACAAATCATTTGCTGGTTTTTAATACTATTTCTATTAAAATTAAAAACAATCGTCAATGGCAGAAATTCTACTACCAACTGTTCGGTTAGCAAACGATCGTGCTACCGACAAGCGCCAAAAAAACGAGATGTCAGAATATATTTAATCTGTGGAATGAGCAATACTAAAATTTATTTTCAAGAGTTATCATAGTGACTGTGCCAAAATTATAAGGGCTCATCCCTGGGTGGGCTTGAACCACCAACCTTTAGGTTAACAGCCGAACGCGCTAACCGATTGCACCACCGAGACAAGATATCAGACTATTTAATCTGTGAAACGAGCATGACAACAAATCATTTGCTGGTTTTTAATACTGCTTCTATTAAAATTAAAAACAATCGTCAATAGCAGAAATTCAACTACCAGCTGTTCGGTTAGCAAACGATCGTGCTACCGACATGCGCCAAAAAGACGAGATGTCAGAATATATTTAATCGCTGAAACGAGCAACGCTAAAAATTATTTTCAAGACTTACAATAGTGCATGTACCAAAATTATAAGGACTCGTCCCTGGGTGGGCTTGAACCACCAACCTTTCGATTAAAAGCCGAACGCACTAACCGATTGCACCACAGAGACAAGATATCAGACTATTTAATCTGTGAAACGAGCATGACCACAAATCATTTGCTGGTTTTTAATACTTTTTCTATTAAAATTAAAAACAATCGTCAATGGCAGAAATTCAACTACCAACTGTTCGGTTAGCAAACGATCGTGCTACCGACAAGCGCCAAAAAAACGAGATGTCAGAATATATTTAATCTGTGAAATGAGCAATACTAGAATTTATTTTCAAGAGTTATCATAGTGACTGTGCCAAAATTATAAGTGCTCGTCCCTGGGTGGGCTTGAACCACCAACCTTTCGGTTAACAGCCGAACGCGCTAACCGATTGCGCCACAGAGACAAGATATCAGACTATTTAATCTGTTAAACGAGCGTGACAACAAAGCATTTGCTGGTTTTTAATACTATTTCTATTAAAATTAAAAACAATCGTCAATGCCAGAAGTTCAACCACCAACTGTTCGGTTACCAAACGATCGTGCTACCGACATGTGCCAAAGAGACTGTCAGAATATATTTAATCGTTGAAACGAGCAATGCTAAAAATTATTTTCAAGACTTACAATAGTGCATGTACGAAAATTATAAGGACTCGTCCCTGGGTGGGCTTGAACCACCAACCTTTCGGTTAACAGCCGAACGCGCTAACCGATTGCACCACAGAGACAAGATATCAGACTATTTAATCTGTGAAACGAGCATGACAACAAATCATTTGCTGGTTTTTAATACTATTTCTATTAAAATTAAAAACAATCGTCAATGCCAGAATTTCGACCACCAACTGTTCGGTTACCAAACGATCGTGCTACCGACATGTGCCAAAAAGACTGTCAGAATATATTTAATCGTTGAAACGAGCAATGCTAAAAATTATTTTCAAGACTTACAATAGTGCATGTACGAAAATTATAAGGACTCGTCCCTGGGTGGGCTTGAACCACCAATCTTTCGGTTAACAGCCGAACGCGCTAACCGATTGCGCCACAGAGACAAGATATCAGACTATTTAATCTGTGAAACGAGCGTGACAACAAATCATTTGCTGGTTTTTAATACTATTTCTATTAAAATTAAAAACAATCGTCAATGGCAGAAATTCAACTACCAACTGTTCGGTTAGCAAACGATCGTGCTACCGACAAGCGCCAAAAAAACGAGATGTCAGAATATATTTAATCTGTGAAATGAGCAATACTAAAATTTATTTTCAAGAGTTATCATAGTGACTGTGCCAAAATTATAAGGGCTCATCCCTGGGTGGGCTTGAACCACCAACCTTTCGGTTAACAGCCGAACGCGCTAACCGATTGCGCCACAGAGACAAGATCTCAGACTATTTAATCTGTGAAACGAGCATGACCACAAATCATTTGCTGGTTTTTAATACTATTTCTATTAAAATTAAAAACAATCGTCAATGGCAGAAATTCAACTACCAACTGTTCGGTTAGCAAACGATCGTGCTACCGACAAGCGCCAAAAAAACGAGATGTCAGAATATATTTAATCTGTGAAATGAGCAATACTAGAATTTATTTTCAAGAGTTATCATAGTGACTGTGCCAAAATTATAAGTGCTCGTCCCTGGGTGGGCTTGAACCACCAACCTTTCGGTTAACAGCCGAACGCGCTAACCGATTGCGCCACAGAGACAAGATATCAGACTATTTAATCTGTGAAACGAGCATGACAACAAGACATTTGCTGGTTTTAAATACTATTTCTATTAAAATTAAAAACAATCATCAATTCCAGAATTTCAACCACCAACTGTTCGGTCACCAACCGAACGTGCTACCGCCATGCACCCAAAAGATAACATGGCAGAATACCTAATCTGTTAAACGAGCATGACAAAGTTTTAATTTCAAGAGTTATAATACTGACTGCGCCAAAATTATTAGGGCTCGTCACTGGGTGTGCTTGAACCACCAACTTTTCGATTAACAGCCGAATGCATTAACCGATTTAGTGACAGAGACATCATATCAGACGATTGAATCTGTGAAACGAGCATGACAACAAATCATGTGCTGGTTTTTAATACTGCTTCTATTAAAATTAAAAACAATCGTCAATGGCGGAAATTCAACTACCAACTGTTCGGTTAGCAAACGATCGTGCTACCGACATTCGCCAAAAAGACGAGATGTCAGAATATATTTATTCTGTGAAATGAGCAATACTAAAATTTATTTTCAAGAGTTATCATAGTGACTGTGCCAAAATTATAAGGGCTCATCCCTGGGTGGGCTTGAACCACCAACCTTTCGGTTAACAGCCGAACGCGCTAACCGATTGCACCACAGAGACAAGATATCAGACTATTTAATCTGTGAAACGAGCATGACAACAAATCATTTGCTGGTTTTTAATACTATTTCCACTAAAATTAAAAACAATCGTCAATGCCAGAAGTTCAACCACCAACTGTTCGGTTACCAAACGATCGTGCTACCGACATGTGCCAAAAAGACTGTCAGAATATATTTAATCGTTGAAACGAGCAATGCTAAAAATTGTTTTCAAGACTTACAATAGTGCATGTGCGAAAATTATAAGGACTCGTCCCTGGGTGGGCTTGAACCACCAATCTTTCGGTTAACAGCCGAACGCGCTAACCGATTGCGCCACAGAGACAAGATATCAGACTATTTAATCTGTGAAACGAGCGTGACAACAAATCATTTGCTGGTTTTTAATACTATTTCTATTAAAATTAAAAACAATCGTCAATGCCAGAAGTTCAACCACCAACTGTTCGGTTACCAAACGATCGTGCTACCGACATGTGCCAAAAAGACGACATGTCAGAATATATTTAATCGTTGAAACAAGCAATGCTAAAAATTATTTTCAAGACTTACAATAGTGCATGTACCAAAATTATAAGGGCTCATCCCTGGGTAGGCTTGAACCACCAACCTTTCGGTTAACAGCCGAACGCACTAACCGATTGCCCCACAGAGACAAGATATCAGACTATTTAATCTGTGAAACGAGCATGACAACAAATCATTTGCTGGTTTTTAATACTATTTCCATTAAAATTAAAAACAATCATCAATGCCAGAAGTTCAACCACCAACTGTTCGGTTACCAACCGAACGTGCTACCGCCATGCACCACAAAGATAACATGGCAGAATATATTTAATCTGTGAATTGAGCAACACTAAAATTTATTTTCAAGAGTTTTCTTAGTGATTGTGCCAAAATTATAAGGGCTCATCCCTGGGTGGGCTTGAACCACCAACCTTTCGGTTAACAGCCGAACACGCTAACCGAATGCACCACAGAGACAAGATATCAGACTATTTAATCTGTGAAACGAGCATGACAACAAATCATTTGCTGGTTTTTAATACTGCTTCTATTAAAATTAAAAACAATCATCAATAGCAGAAATTCAACTACCACCTGTTCGGTTACCAACCGAACGTGCTACCGCCATGCACCACAAAGATAACATGGCAGAATATATTTAATCTGTGAAATGAGCAACACTAAAAATTATTTTCAAGAGTTTTCTTAGTGATTGTGCCAAAATTATAAGGGCGCATCCCTGGGTGGGCTTGAACCACCAACCTTTAGGTTAACAGCCGAACGCGCTAACCGATTGCACCACCGAGACAAGATATCAGACTATTTAATCTGTGAAACGAGCATGACAACAAATCATTTGCTGGTTTTTAATACTGCTTCTATTAAAATTAAAAACAATCGTCAATAGCAGAAATTCAACTACCAGCTGTTCGGTTAGCAAACGATCGTGCTACCGACATGCGCCAAAAAGACGAGATGTCAGAATATATTTAATCGCTGAAACGAGCAACGCTAAAAATTATTTTCAAGACTTACAATAGTGCATGTACCAAAATTATAAGGACTCGTCCCTGGGTGGGCTTGAACCACCAACCTTTCGATTAAAAGCCGAACGCGCTAACCGATTGCACCACAGAGACAAGATATCAGACTATTTAATCTGTGAAACGAGCATGACCACAAATCATTTGCTGGTTTTTAATACTTTTTCTATCAAAATTAAAAACAATCGTCAATGGCAGAAATTCCACTACCAACTATTCGGTTAGCAAACGATCGTGCTACCGACAAGCGCCAAAAAAACGAGATGTCAGAATATATTTAATCTGTGAAATGAGCAATACTAGAATTTATTTTCAAGAGTTATCATAGTGACTGTGCCAAAATTATAAGTGCTCGTCCCTGGGTGGGCTTGAACCACCAACCTTTCGGTTAACAGCCGAACCCACTAACCGATTGCGCCACAGAGACAAGATATCAGACTATTTAATCTGTTAAACGAGCGTGACAACAAAGCATTTGCTGGTTTTTAATACTATTTCTATTAAAATTAAAAACAATCGTCAATGGCAGAAATTCAACTACCAACTGTTCGGTTAGCAAACGATCGTGCTACCGACATGTGCCAAAAAGACGAAATGTCAGAATATATTTAATCGCTGAAACGAGCAACGCTAAAAATTATTTTCAAGACTTACAATAGTGCATGTACCAAAATTATAAGGACTCGTCCCTGGGTGGGCTTGAACCACCAACCTTTCGATTAACAGCCGAACGCACTAACCGATTGCACCACAGAGACAAGATATCAGACTATTTAATCTGTGAAACGAGCATGACAACAAGACATTTGCTGGTTTTAAATACTATTTCTATTAAAATTAAAAACAATCATCAATTCCAGAATTTCAACCACCAACTGTTCGGTCACCAACCGAACGTGCTACCGCCATGCACCCCAAAGATAACATGGCAGAATACCTAATCTGTTAAACGAGCATGACAAAGTTTTAATTTCAAGAGTTATAATACTGACTGCGCCAAAAATATTAGGGCTCGTCACTGGGTGTGCTTGAACCACCAACTTTTCGATTAACAGCCGAATGCATTAACCGATTTAGTGACAGAGACATCATATCAGACGATTGAATCTGTGAAACGAGCATGACAACAAATCATTTGCTGGTTTTTAATACTATTTCCATTAAAATTAAAAACAATCGTCAATGCCAGAAGTTCAACCACCAACTGTTCGGTTACCAAACGATCGTGCTACCGACATGTGCCAAAAAGACTGTCAGAATATATTTAATCGTTGAAACGAGCAATGCTAAAAATTATTTTCAAGACTTACAATAGTGCATGTACGAAAATTATAAGGACTCGTCCCTGGGTCGGCTTGAACCACCAACCTTTCGGTTAACAGCCGAACGCGCTAACCGATTGCGCCACAGAGACAAGATATCAGACTATTTAATCTGTGAAACGAGCATGACAACAAATCATTTGCTGGTTTTTAATACTATTTCTATTAAAATTAAAAACAATCGTCAATGCCAGAATTTCAACCACCAACTGTTCGGTTACCAAACGATCGTGCTACCGGCATGTGCCAAAAAGACTGTCAGAATATATTTAATCGTTGAAACGAGCAATGCTAAAAATTATTTTCAAGACTTACAATAGTGCATGTACGAAAATTATAAGGACTCGTCCCTGGGTGGGCTTGAACCACCAATCTTTCGGTTAACAGCCGAACGCGCTAACCGATTGCGCCACAGAGACAAGATATCAGACTATTTAATCTGTGAAACGAGCGTGACAACAAATCATTTGCTGGTTTTTAATACTATTTCTATTAAAATTAAAAACAATCGTCAATGGCAGAAATTCAACTACCAACTGTTCGGTTAGCAAACGATCGTGCTACCGACAAGCGCCAAAAAAACGAGATGTCAGAATATATTTAATCTGTGAAATGAGCAATACTAGAATTTATTTTCAAGAGTTATCATAGTGACTGTGCCAAAATTATAAGTGCTCGTCCCTGGGTGGGCTTGAACCACCAACCTTTCGGTTAACAGCCGAACGCGCTAACTGATTGCACCACAGAGACAAGATATCAGACTATTTAATCTGTTAAACGAGCGTGACAACAAATCATTTGCTGGTTTTTAATACTATTTCTATTAAAATTAAAAACAATCGTCAATGGCAGAAATTCAACTACCAACTGTTCGGTTAGCAAACGATCGTGCTACCGACATGTGCCAAAAAGACGACATGTCAGAATATATTTAATCGCTGAAAGAGCAACGCTAAAAGTTATTTTCAAGACTTACAATAGTGCATGTACCAAAATTATAAGGACTCATCTCTGGGTGGGCTTGAACCACCAACCTTTCGATTAACAGCCGAACGCACAAACCGATTGCACCACAGAGACAAGATATCAGACTATTTAATCTGTGAAACGAGCATGACAACAAGACATTTGCTGGTTTTAAATACTATTTCTATTAAAATTAAAAACAATCATCAATTCCAGAATTTCAACCACCAACTGTTCGGTCACCAACCGAACGTGCTACCGCCATGCACCCTAAAGATAACATGGCAGAATACCTAATCTGTTAAACGAGCATGACAAAGTTTTAATTTCAAGAGTTATAATACTGACTGCGCCAAAATTATTAGGGCTCGTCACTGGGTGTGCTTGAACCACCAACTTTTCGATTAACAGCCGAATGCATTAACCGATTTAGTGACAGAGACATCATATCAGACGATTGAATCTGTGAAACGAGCATGACAACAAATCATGTGCTGGTTTTTAATACTGCTTCTATTAAAATTAAAAACAATCGTCAATGGCGGAAATTCAACTACCAACTGTTCGGTTAGCAAACGATCGTGCTACCGACATTCGCCAAAAAGACGAGATGTCAGAATATATTTATTCTGTGAAATGAGCAATACTAAAATTTATTTTCAAGAGTTATCATAGTGACTGTGCCAAAATTATAAGGGCTCATCCCTGGGTGGGCTTGAACCACCAACCTTTCGGGTAACAGCCGAACGCGCTAACCGATTGCACCACAGAGACAAGATATCAGACTATTTAATCTGTGAGACGAGCATGACAACAAATCATTTGCTGGTTTTTAATACTATTTCCATTAAAATTAAAAACAATCGTCAATGCCAGAAGTTCAACCACCAACTGTTCGGTTACCAAACGATCGTGCTACCGACATGTGCCAAAAAGACGACATGTCAGAATATATTTAATCGTTGAAACAAGCAATGCTAAAAATTATTTTCAAGACTTACAATAGTGCATGTACCAAAATTATAAGGGCTCGTCCCTGGGTGGGCTTGAACCACCAACCTTTCGGTTAACAGCCGAACGCACTAACCGATTGCACCACAGAGACCAGATATCAGACTATTTAATCTTTGAAACGAGCATGACAACAAATCATTTGCTGGTTTTTAATACTATTTCTATTAAAATTAAAAACAATCATCAATGCCAGAAGTTCAACCACCAACCGTTCGGTTACCAACCGAACGTGCTACCGCCATGCACCACAAAGATAACATGGCAGAATATATTTAATCTGTGAATTGAGCAACACTAAAATTTATTTTCAAGAGTTTTCTTAGTGATTGTGCCAAAATTATAAGGGCTCATCCCTGGGTGGGCTTGAACCACCAACCTTTCGGTTAACAGCCAAACACGCTAACCGAATGCACCACAGAGACAAGATATCAGACTATTTAATCTGTGAAACGAGCATGACAACAAATCATTTGCTGGTTTTTAATACTGCTTCTATTAAAATTAAAAACAATCGTCAATAGCAGAAATTCAACTACCACCTGTTCGGTTACCAACCGAACGTGCTACCGCCATGCACCACAAAGATAACATGGCAGAATATATTTAATCTGTGAAATGAGCAACACTAAAAATTATTTTCAAGAGTTTTCTTAGTGATTGTGCCAAAATTATAAGGGCTCATCCCTGGGTGGGCTTGAACCACCAACCTTTAGGTTAACAGCCGAACGCACTAACCGATTGCACCACCGAGACAAGATATCAGACTATTTAATCTGTGAAACGAGCATGACAACAAATCATTTGCTGGTTTTTAATACTGCTTCTATTAAAATTAAAAACAATCGTCAATAGCAGAAATTCAACTACCAGCTGTTCGGTTAGCAAACGATCGTGCTACCGACATGCGCCAAAAAGACGAGATGTCAGAATATATTTAATCGCTGAAACGAGCAACGCTAAAAATTATTTTCAAGACTTACAATAGTGCATGTACCAAAATTATAAGGACTCGTCCCTGGGTGGGCTTGAACCACCAACCTTTCGATTAAAAGCCGAACGCACTAACCGATTGCACCACAGAGACAAGATATCAGACTATTTAATCTGTGAAACGAGCATGACCACAAATCATTTGCTGGTTTTTAATACTTTTTCTATTAAAATTAAAAACAATCGTCAATGGCAGAAATTCAACTACCAACTGTTCGGTTAGCAAACGATCGTGCTACCGACAAGCGCCAAAAAAACGAGATGTCAGAATATATTTAATCTGTGAAATGAGCAATACTAGAATTTATTTTCAAGAGTTATCATAGTGACTGTGCCAAAATTATAAGTGCTCGTCCCTGGGTGGGCTTGAACCACCAACCTTTCGGTTAACAGCCGAACGCGCTAACCGATTGCGCCACAGAGACAAGATATCAGACTATTTAATCTGTTAAACGAGCGTGACAACAAAGCATTTGCTGGTTTTTAATACTATTTCTATTAAAATTAAAAACAATCGTCAATGGCAGAAATTCAACCACCAACTGTTCGGTTACCAAACGATCGTGCTACCGACATGTGCCAAAAAGACTGTCAGAATATATTTAATCGTTGAAACGAGCAATGCTAAAAATTATTTTCAAGACTTACAATAGTGCATGTACGGAAATTATAAGGACTCGTCCCTGGGTAGGCTTGAACCACCAATCTTTCGGTTAACAACCGAACGCACTAACCGATTGCGCCACAGAGACAAGATATCAGACTATTCAATCTGTGAAACGAGCATGACAACAAAGCATTTGCTAGTTTTTAATACTATTTCCATTAAAATTAAAAACAACCGTCAATGCCAGAAGTTCAACCACCAACTGTTCGGTGACCAAACGATCGTGCTACCGACATGTGCCAAAAAGACGAAATGTCAGAATATATTTAATCGCTGAAACGAGCAACGCTAAAAATTATTTTCAAGACTTACAATAGTGCATGTACCAAAATTATAAAGACTCGTCCCAGGGTGGGCTTGAACCACCAACCTTTCGATTAACAGCCGAACGCACTAACCGATTGCGCCACAGAGACAAGATATCAGACTATTTAATCTGTGAAACGAGCATGACAACAAGACATTTGCTGGTTTTTAATACTAATTCCATTAAAATTAAAAACAATCGTCAATGCCAGAAGTTCAACCACCAACTGTTCGGTTACCAAACGATCGTGCTACCGACATGTGCCAAAAAGACGACATGTCAGAATATATTTAATCGTTGAAACAAGCAATGCTAAAAATTATTTTCAAGACTTACGATAGTGCATGTACCAAACTTATAAGGGCTCGTCCCTGGGTAGGCTTGAACCACCAACCTTTCGGTTAACAGCCGAACGCACTAACCGATTGCACCACAGAGACAAGATATCAGACTATTTAATCTGTGAAACGAGCTTGACAACAAATCATTTGCTGGTTTTTAATACTATTTCTATTAAAATTAAAAACAATCATCAATGCCAGAAGTTCAACCGCCAACTGTTCGGTTACCAACCGAACGTGCTACCGCCATGCACCACAAAGATAACATGGCAGAATAAATTTAATCTGTGAAATGAGCAACACTAAAATTTGTTTTCAAGAGTTTTCTTAGTGATTGTGCCAAAATTATAAGGGCTCATCCCTGGGTGGGCTTGAACCACCAACCTTTCGGTTAACAGCCGAACACGCTAACCGAATGCACCACAGAGACAAGATATCAGACTATTAAATCTGTGAAACGAGCATGACAACAAATCATTTGCTGGTTTTTAATACTGCTTCTATTAAAATTAAAAACAATCGTCAATAGCAGAAATTCAACTACCACCTGTTCGGTTACCAACCGAACGTGCTACCGCCATGCACCACAAAGATAACATGGCAGAATATATTTAATCTGTGAAATGAGCAATACTAAAATTTATTTTCAAGAGTTATCATAGTGACTGTGCCAAAATTATAAGGGCTCGTCCCTGGGTGGGCTTGAACCACCAACCTTTCGGTTAACAGCCGAACGCGCTAACCGATTGCGCCACAGAGACAAGATATCAGACTATTTAATCTGTGAAACGAGCATGACAACAAAACATTTGCTGGTTTTTAATACTGTTTCTATTAAAATTAAAAACAATCGTCAATGCCAGAAGTTCAACCACCAACTGTTCGGTTACCAACCGAACGCGCTACCGCCATGCACCACAAAGATAACATGGCAGAATATATTTAATCTGTGAAATGAGCAACACTAAAATTTGTTTTCAAGAGTTTTCTTAGTGCTTGTGCCAAAATTATAAGGGCTCATCCCTGGGTGGGCTTGAACCACCAACCTTTCGGTTAACAGCCGAACACGCTAACCGAATGAACCACAGAGAAAAGATAACAGACTATTTAATCTGTGAAACGAGCATGACAACAAATCATTTGCTGGTTTTTAATACTGCTTCTATTAAAATTAAAAACAATCGTCAATAGCAGAAATTCAACTACCAACTGTTCGGTTAGCAAACGATCGTGCTACCGACTTGCGCCAAAAAGACGAGATGTCAGAATATATTTAATCTGTGAAATGAGCAATACTAAAATTTATTTTCAAGAGTTATCAGAGTCACTGTGCCAAAATTATAAGGGCTCATCCCTGTGTGGGCTTGAACCACCAACCTTTCGGTTAACAGCCGAACGCACTAACCGATTGCACCACAGAGACAAGATAACAGACTATTTAATCTGTGAAACGAGCATGACAACAAATCATTTGCTGCATTTTTAATACTGCTTCTATTAAAATTAAAAACAATCATCAATGACAAAATTCAACTACCAACTGTTCGGTTACCAACCGAACGTGCTACCACCATGCACCACAAAGATAACATGGCAGAATACCTAATCTGTTAAACGAGCATGACAAAAGTTTTAAGTACAAGAGTTATAATACTGACTGTGCCAAAATTATTAGGGCTCGTCCCTGGGTGGGCTTGAACCACCAACTTTTCGATTAACAGCCGAATGCATTAATCGATTTAGTGACAGAGACATCGTATCAGACAATTGAATCTGTGAAACGAGCATGACAACAAATCATTTGCTGGTTTTTAATACTGCTTCTATTAAAATTAAAAACAATCGTCAATGGCGGAAATTCAACTACCAACTGTTCGGTTAGCAAACGATCGTGCTACCGACATGCGCCAAAACGACGAGATGTCAGAATATATTTAATCTGTGAAATGAGCAATACTAAAATTTATTTTCAAGAGTTATCATAGTGACTGTGCCAAAGTTATGAGGGCTCATCCCTGGGTGGGCTTGAACCACCAACCTTTCAAGTTAACATCCGAACGCGCTAACCGATTGCGCCACAGAGACAAGATATCAGACTATGTAATCTGTGAAACGAGCATGACAA